>NW_022680912.1:0-60363 GCF_009764315.1 Trachypithecus francoisi | reverse complement strand
CATTCTGTTCCATTCCATTCAATTGCATATTACATTACATTATATATTCCATTCCATATTCCATTCCATTCCATATTCCATTCCATTCCATTCCATATTCCATTGCTTTCCATATTCCTTTCCATTCCATATTCCTTTCCATTGCATTCCATTCGCTTCTGTCCCATTCCATTTCATTTCATATTTCTTTCCGTTCCATTCTATTCCATTCCTTTTCATTCCATGCCGTATTCCATTCCATTCCATATTCCATTCCTTTCCATTACATTCTATTCCATTCCATTCCATTCCATATTCCATTGCATTCCATTCCATGTTCAATTCCATATTCCATTCCATTCCATTCCATTCCCTTTCATGCCATTCCATATTCCATTCTGTTCCATTCTTTCCCATTTCATGTTCCATTCGATTCCATTCCGTTCCATATTCCATTCCATTCCACATTCCATTCCTTTCAATTGCATTCTATTGCCTTCCATTGCATTAACCTGCATATTCCATTCCATTCCTTATTCCGTTCCTTTCCATTAAATTCCACATTCCATTCCATTCCATTGCATTCCATAATCCAGTCCATTCCATATTCCCTTCCACTGCATTCAATAACATATTTCATTCCATTCCATTCCATTCCATATTTTATTCCATTCCATTCCATTCCATTCCATTCCATTCCATTCCATATTCCATTCCATTCCATGCCATTCCATATTTCATTCCATTTCATTCCATTTCATTCCATTCCATTCCACTTCATATTCCATTCAATTCCATTTCTTTCCAATACATATTCCATTCCATTCCATATCGCATTCCATTCCATATTCCTTTCCATTGCATTCCATTCCCTTCCGTTCCATCTCCTTTCATTGCATATTTCTTTCCGTTCCATTCCGTTTCATTCCATTTCATATTCCAGTCCACTCCATATTCCTTTCCTTTCCATTCCATTCTATTCCATTCCATTCCGCAGTCCATTCCATTCCACTCCTTTCCAGTCCATTCCCTATTCCATTCCATTCGATTCCATACATTTCATTACGTTACATATAGCATTCCATTCCATTCTATTCCATTTCATATTCCATTCCATTCCATTCTGTTCCATGTTCCATTTCATTCCATATTCCATTCCTTTCAATTGCATTCTATTCCATTTCATTGCATTCCACTGTATATTCCATTCCATACTCCATTCCATTCCATACTATATTCAATTCCATTCCATATTCCATTTCATTCTATTCCATTTCATATTCCATTCCATTCCATTCAATTCCATTCCATATTACATTCCATTCCATAATCAATTCCATTCCTAAACATTCCATTATATTCCACATTGCATTCCATTCCGTATTCCATTCCATTCCATTTTTTATTCCATTCCATTCCATATTCCATTCCATGGTTCATTCTCTTCGATTTTATTCCCTTCCATATTCCATTCCCTTCCATTCCATTCCCTTTCTTTCCATTCCATTTTATTTCATATTTCGTTACATTTCATTCCTTTCCATTCCGTTCCATTCATAACTCCATTCCATTCCATTTTCTATTCCTTTCCACTGCATTCTATACCATTCCACTCCATTCCTTTCCATTCCATATTCCATTCCATTCCATTCCATTTCATTCCATTCCTTATTCCAAAACATTCCATTCTATTCCGTTTCATATTACCCTCCATTCCATTCCATTGAATTCCGTTCCATATTCCATTCCATTCCATATTCCATTCCATTCTACTTCATTCCGCATTCCGTTCCATTTCATTGCATTCCGTTACATATTTCATTCCATTCCATATTCCATGCCATTCCATTCCATTCTCTGCATTCCACTCCATTCCTCTCCATATTCCATTTCATATTCTCACCATCCCATTATTCCATCATTCCGTTCCTGATTCGATTCCATTCATCCATTCGTTACATTCCATTCCGTCCCATTTCATATTCATTCTATTATATATTTCTTTATATTCCATTCCCGATTTCATTACAATCCAATCCATTCCATTCCAAATTCCATTCTATTCCATATTCCATTCCATTCCTTTCCATGTTCCATTCCATTCCATTCCATTCCATTGCATTTTATATCCCATTCCTCTCCATTCCATTCTATTCCGTTCCTTTCTATTCTGTATTTCATTCCACTCCACTTTACATTACATTCCATATTCCATTCCATTCTATTCCATTGCATTCCATATTCCATTCAATTCCATTCCATATTCCATTCCATTCCATTGCATTTCTTTCCAGTCCATTCAATTCCATATTCCATTCCATTCCATTCCACCCCATTGCATTGCATATTCCATTCTATTCCATATTCCATTCCATTTCTTTCCATATTCCATTGCATTCCATTCCACTCCATTGCATTTTATATCCCAATGCTCTCCATTCCATCCTGTTCCATCCATTCCATTCATATTCCTGCCATTCAATATCCATTCATTCCATATTCCATTCCATTCTGTATTGCATTCCATTCATTCATTCCATACTCATTAAATTCCATTGCATCCATATTCCATTCCATTCCATTTCAATCCGTATTCTGTTCCGTTCCATTCATTTTTCCATTCAATTCCTATTCCATGCTTTCCACTCCACTGTATTCCATTCCTTTCCATTCCATTCCATTCCATATTCCATTCCATTCCATTTTCCAGTTCATTCTATTCCATATTTCATTCCATTACATTCAATTCCATATTTCTTTCCACTCCATATTCCATTTGATTTCTTTCCATTCCGTTCCATTCGATACAATTCCATATTCCATTCCATTCCAATCCATATTCCATTCCATTCTATATTCCATTCCATTCCATATTACTTTCCATTCCATTCCATGCCCTTCCTTTCAATTCCATTTCATTTCATATTTTTTCCTTCCATTCCGTTCCGTTCCGTTTCATTCCATTCCATATTCCATTCCCTTCCATTTTCCTTTCCATTCCATTCCATTCTCTTCCCTTCAATTACATTTCATTTCACATTTCGTTCCGTTCCATTCCGTTCCATTCTGTTTCATTGCATTCCATTTTCTATTCCATTCCATATTCCATTCCTTTCAATTCCATTCTGTTCCATTCCATTCCATTCTATTCCATATTCCATTCCATTCCGTTTCATTCCATTCCATATTCCATTCCATTCCACTCTATTCCATTTCATATTCCATTCCATTCCATAACATATTCCATTCATTTTCATATTCCATTCAATTCAATTGCATTCTATTCCATTTCATTGCATTCCACTGCAAATTCCATTCCATATTGCTTTCCATTCCATTCCATTCTGTTCCATTCCATGCCATTCCATTCCATTCTGTTCCATATTTCATTCCATTACATTCCATTTTTTTCTGTTCCATCCCGTTCCATATACCATTCCATTACATATTTCATTTCATTCCATTCCATATTTCATTGCATTCCATATTCCATTCCATTCCCTTCCATATTCCATTCCATTCAATTTTCTATTGCATTACTTTCCACTCCAATCCGTTCCATTTCAATGCATTCCATATTCCTTTCCATTCCGTATTCCATTCGAATCCAAATTCCATTCCATTCCATTCCATACTCCATTCCATACCATTCCGTTCCATTCCATTCCATTCCGGTCAATTCCATATTCAATTCCATACCATATTCCATTCCATTCCATTGCATTCCATTCCATATTCCATTCCATTCCACATTCCATTCCATGTTCCATTCTGTTCCATTGTATTCCATTCCATATTCCATTCCATTCCATTCCAATCCATTCCATTCCATATTCGATTCCTTTCCATATTCCTTTCCATTCCATTCCAATCCCTTTCGTTCCATTCCATTTTATTTCATATTTCGTTACATTTCGTTCCTTTCCGTTCCGTTCCATGTTTTACTCCATTCCGTTCCATATTCTATTCCTTTCCACTGCATTCTATTCCATTCCATTCCATTCCCTATTCCGTTCCATTCCACTCCATTTCATTCCTTTCCTTATTCCAATACATTCCATTCTACTCCGATCCATATTCCACTAAATTCCATTCTGTTCCATATTCTATTCCATTCCATTCCATATTGGAATCCATTATATTTCATTTCAATCCATATTCCATTCCATTCTATTCACGATTCCAATCCATTCCATTTCATTTCATTCCATATTCCATTCCATTCCATTTCATTCCATTCCATTCCATATTCCATTCCATTCCATTTTCCATTGCATTGCATTCCATTCCGTTCCCTTCCATTTCATTTCATATTCTCATTCATTCCGTGACGTTCTGTTCCGCTCTGTTCCATTCCATTCCACATTCCTTTCTATTCCATTCCATTTCTTTCTATACTCCATTGCATTCCATTCCATACCATTCCATTCCGTTCCATATTCCATTCCATTCCATATTCCATTCCACTGCATGTTCCATGGCATTCCATTCCTTAATCCGTTCCATTCCATTCCATCTCATTCCATATTCCCTTCCATTCCGTATTCCCTCTCATTCCATTCCATATTCCTTTGCATTGCATTGCATTCCATTCCATTGCATTCCTTTCCATTCCCTTCCATTCCATATTCCATTCCAGTCCATTCCTTTCCATATTCGATTCCTTTCCATATTCGATTCCTTTTAATGTCATTCCATTCCATATTCCATTCTATTCCATTCCTTTCTATATTCCATTCCTTTTCATTCTATTCCGTTCCAACTTCCATTTCATTCCATTCCGTATTCCATTCCATTTCAATCCATTCCGTTTCATTCCGCATTCCATTCCATTGCATGTTCCATTCCATTCAATTCCATTCCCTATTCCTTTCAATTCCATTCCGGTTCATTCCGTTTGATAATCCATTGCATTCCATATTCCATTCCATTCCATTCCATATTCCATTCCATTCCTTTCCATTGCATTCCATATTCCATTCCAGTCCATTTCATTACATTCCATTCCTTTCATTCCATTCCTTTCCATTCAATATTCCATTCCATTCCATATTCCATGCCATTAAACTCTATTTCATTCAACTTTCTGTTCCATTGCATCCATTCCTTTCCAGTTCTTATTCCATTCCATATTAAATTCCTTCCATTCCATTCCATTCTGTTCCATATTCCATTCCATTCCATTTAATTCCATATTGCATTCCATTTAATTTTATTCCATTCCAGCTTCCATTTCATTCCATTCCGTATTTGATTGCATTCCTTTCCATTCCATTCCATATTCCATTCCATTCCATATTTCATTCCACTCCATATTCCATTCCATTCCATTCCTTAATTCGTTCCCTTCCATTCCATCCCATTCCATATTCCCTTCCATTCCGTATTCCATTCTATTGCTTTCCATATTACATTGTATTCCATTCCATTCTATTCCATTCTATATTCCATTCCAGTCCATTCCATTCCATATTCCTTTCCATTTCATTCAAAATTGCATTCCATTCCATATTCCATTCCTTTCCATTCCGTATAACATTCCATTCCATTCCATATTGCATTCCATTCCATTCCACTCCATCCATATTTCATCCCTACCATATTCCTTTGCATTCCGTTGCATTCCATTCCATTCCATTCCATTTCGTATTCCGTTCCTTTCCATTACGTTCGTTTCTGTTCCACTTCATTTAATTCCTTATTTCATTTCATTCTATATTCCATTCCATATTCCAGTTGTTTCCATATTCCATTCCATTCCATTTCATTCCATTCCATTGCGTATTCGATTCCTTTTCCTTCCGTTCCATTCCATTTTCCATTCCATTTCATATTCTATTGCTTTCAATTCCATTCCTTTACATTCCTTATTCCATTCCATTCCATTCCATTTCATTTCCATTTCATTCCATTCCATATTCTATTCCATTCCATTCCCGATTGCATTCAATTCCATATTCCATTCCATTCCATTCTGTTCTTTTCCATATTCCAGTCCATTCCATATTCCATTCCATTGAAAATTCCATTCCATTCCATTTCATGTTACTTTCCATTCCAATCCATTCCTTACTCCATTACCTTCCATACTCCATTCTACTCCTTGTTAAATTCCATTCCATTCCATTTTATTGCGTTCCATTCCATTCCGTTCCATATTCCTTTCCATTCCATGTTCCATTCCATTCCTTTCCATTCTATTCCATTCCACTGCATATTCCATTCCATTCCATTAATTCCATATACCATTTCATTTCATTCCATTCCATATTCCATTCCTTCCACTAAATTCCATACCATATTCCATTCCATACCATTCCATTCCATTCCATATTCCATTCCATTTCATTCTATTCCCTTCCAACTTCTATTTCATTCCATTCCTTTTTCCATTCCATTCGATTCGATTCCATTCCATTCCGTTCCACATTCCATTCCTTTCCAATTTCCATTCCATTCACTTCCATTCCCTATTCCATTCAATTCCATTCCATTCCGTTCTGTTTAAAATGCATTGCATTCCATAATCCATTCCATTCCATTCCATGTTCCATTCCATTCCATTCCATATTCCTTTCCATTCCAATCCATTCCATTTTGTATTACTTTCCATACTCGATTCTATTCCATCTTTAATTCCATTCCATTCTGTTCCATTCCATTCCATTTTATTGCGTTGCATTCCTTTCCGTTCCATATTCATTTCCATTACATGTTCCATTCCATTCCTTTCCATTCCCTTCCATTCCACTCCATATTCCAATCCATTCCTTTAAATTGCATACTCCATTTCATTTCATTCTATTCCATATTCCATTCCTTCCATTCCATTCCATTCCATATTTCTTACCATTCCATTCCTTATTCCATTCCATTTCATTCTATTCCATTCCAACTTCTATTTCATTCCTTTCCGTATTCCATTCCTTTCCATTTGATTCCATTCCATTCCATTCCATTCCGTTCCACCTTCCATTCCATTCCATATTCCATTCCAGTCAATTCCATTCCCTATTCCATTCAATTCCATTCCATTCCATTCCGTTTTATAATCCATTGCATTCCATATTCCATTCCATTCCATTCCTTTCCATTCCATTGCATATTCCATTCCAATACATTCCATTCCATATTCCATTCCATTCCTTTCCATTCCATAGTCGATTCCATTCCTTTCCATATTACATTTCATTAAATTTTCCATTCCGTTCCATTCCACTCCATATTCTATTCCATTCCATATTCCAATTCATTCTATTTCATTTCAATCCATATTCCATTCCATTCCATTCTAGATTCCTATCCATTCCATTTTATTTCATTCCATATTCCATTCCATTCTATTCCATTCCATATTCAATTCCATTCCATTTTCCATTGCATTGCATTCCATTACGTTCCCTTCCATTCCATTTCATATTCTCGTTCTTTCCATTACGTTCTGTTCCGTTCTGTTGCATTCCATTCCACATTAATTCTATTCCATTCCATTTATTTCTATATTCCATTCCATTCCATTCCATACCATTCCATTCCGTTCCATATTCCATTCCATTCCATATTCCATTCCACTCCATGTTCCATTGCATTCCATTCCTTAATCCGTTCCATTCCACTCCATCCCATTCCATATTCACTTCCATTTCGTATTCCCTCCCATTCCATTCCATATTCCTTTGCATTGCGTTGCATTGCATTGCATTGCATTGCATTTTATTGCATTCCTTTCCATTCCATATTATATTCCAGTCCATTCCATTCCTTATTCCGTTCCATTCCTTTCAAAATTGCATGCCATTCCATATTCCATTCCATTCCATTTTCCATTGCGTTCCATTCCATTCCATATTCCATTCCAGTTCATTCCATTCCATATTCCATTCCATTCCATATTCGATTCCATTCCATTCCATTCCATATTTCATCCCTGCCATATTCCTTTCCATTTCGTTACATTCCGTACCCTTCCATTCCATTTCATATTCCGTTCCAATCCGTTACGTTTGGTTCTGTGCCGTTTCATTCCAATCCATATTTCATTTCATTCTGTATTCCATTCCATATTCCATTCCATTTCATATTGCATTCCATTCCATTTCATTCCATTCCATTCCATATTCGATTCCTTTTCATTCCATTCCATTCCATTCCATATTCAATTCCATTGCATATTCTATTGCATTCCATTCCATTCCTTTCCAATCCTTATTCCATTCAATTCCATTCCCTTCTATTCCATTCCATATTCCACTCCATTACATTCCATATTCCGTTCCATTCCATTCCCCTTTCCATTCCATTCCGTTCCATTCCATACTCCATTCCATTCTGTTCCGTTCCATATTACATTCCATTCCATATTCCATTTCATTCAATATTCCATTCCATTCCATTACGTGTTCCATTACGTTCCATTCCATTCTGTATTCCTTTCCATTCCTACCCATTCCATATTCCATTACATTCTATATTCCATTCTATTCCATTTTAAATTCCATTCTGTTGGTTCCATTCCATTCCATTTTATTCCGTTTCATTCCAATCTGTTCCATATTTCTTTCCATTCCATGTTCCATTCCATTCCTTTCCATTATGTTACATTCCATTCCATTCCATTCCATATTCCATTCCTATCCATTTCATTCCATTTCATATTCCATTCCATATCATTCCATTCCATTCCATTCCATAACATATTCCATTCATTTTCATATTCCATTCCATTCAATTGCATTCTATTCCATTTCATTGCATTCCACTGCATATTCCATTCCATATTCCATTCCATTCCATTCCTTTCCATTCCATGGCATTCCATTCCATTCCATTCCATTCCATATTTCATTCCATTGCATTCCATTTTATTCCGTTCCATCCCATTCCATATTCCATTGCATTACATATTTCATTTAATTCCATTCCATATTTCATTCCATTCCATATTCCATTCCATTCCCTTCCATATTCAATTCCATTCCATTTTCTATTGCATTACTTTCCATTGCAATCTGTTCCATTCCAATCCATTCCATATTGCTTTCCATTCCACATTCCATTCTATTCCATTCCCTTCCATATTCTATTCCCTTCCATTCCATTCCATTTTCTATTGCATTACTTTCCATTCCATTCCGTTCCATTCCAATCCATTCCATATTGCTTTCCATTCCATATTCCATTCCATTGTCTATTCCATTCCGTTCCATTCCATTCCATTCCATATTCCATTCCGTGCCATTACATTCCGTTCCCTTCCATTCCATTCAATTTCATATTCGTTTCCATACCATATTCCATTCCATTCCATATTCCATTCCATTCCATTCCATATTCCATTCCATTCCATTCCATATTCCATTCCATGTTCCACTTTATTCCATTCCATATTCCATTCCCTTTCATTTCATTCCATTTTATTTCATATTTCATTACATTTCGTTCCTTTCCGTTCCGTTCCATTCATTACTCCATTCCATTCCATATTCTATTCCTTTCCACTGCATTCTATTCCATTCCATTCCATTCCATATTCCATTCCATTCCATTCCATTTCATTCCATTCCTTATTCGAATACATTCCATTCTATTCCGTTCCATATTCCACTCCATTCCATTCCATTCCATTCCATTGCACTCCGTTCCATATTCCATTCAATTCCATATTCCATTCCATTCTACTTCATTCCGCATTCCGTTCCATTCCATTATATTCTGTTACATATTTCATTCCATTCCATATTCCATGCCATTCCATTCCATTCTCTGCATTCCATTCCATTCCTCTCCATATTCCATTTCATATTCCTCACCCTCCCATTCCATTCCGTTCCATATTCTATTCCATTGCATCCATTCCGTTACATTCCATTCCATCCCATTTCATATTTCATTCTATTATATATTCCATTACGTTCCATTCCCTATTTTATTACAATCCAATCCATTCCATTCCATATTCCATTCCATTCCTTATTCCATTCCATTCCTTTCCATGTTCCATTCCATTGCATTTTATGTCCATTCCTCTCCATTCCATTCCGTTCCATTCCTTTCCATTCCGTATTCCATTCCGTTCCATTTTACATTCCATTCCATATTCCATTCCATTCTATTCCATTCCATATTCCATATTCCATTCCATTCCATTCCATTCCATAATCCATTGAATTTCATTCCACATTCCATTCCATTGCATACTCCATTCCATATTCCATCCCATTCCATTCCATTCCTTTGCATTCCTTTTTCCATATCATTCCATATTCCATTCCCTTCCATTCCATTCCTTTCCATATTCTATTCCATCACATATTCTATTGTTTTCCATATTTCATTCCATTCCATTCCATTTGATAATCCATTCCGTTCCATATTCCATTACATTTTATATTCCATTACATTCCATATAGCGTTCCATTCCATTCCATTTCATACTCCGGTACATTCCATATTGCATTCCAGTCCATATTACATTCCACTGCAAATTCCATTCCATTCCATTCCAAATCCCATTCCATTCCATTCCGTCCCATTTCATTCCATTCCTTATTCTATTCCATTCTATATTCCATTCCATTTCATTCTATTCCATTCCCTCCCATTCCTCATCCTATTCTGTTCCATTTCATTCCATTCCATATTGTATTCCATTTCATTACATAGTCCATTCCATTCCATTACATATTCCATTCCATTCCATTCCTTAGTCCATTCTTTCCATATTTCATTCCATTCGATATTCCATTCCATTCCATATTCCATTCCATTCCATACTCCACTCAATTCCATTTCATTCCATTCAATATTCCATTCCATGCCATATTCCCTTGCATTCCCTTTAATTCCGTTCACTTCCATTCGATTTTATATTCCGTGCCATTCTCTTACATTCCGTTCTGTTCCATTCCGTTCCATTCTATATTCTGTTCCATTCCATATTCCATTTCATATTCCATTCCATACCATATTCCATTTCATTCCTTTCCAATCCATTCCATTCCTTTCCATATTCCATACCATCAATTCCATTCAATTCCATTTTGTTCCATATTCCATTCCATTCCATATTCCATTCCATTCCATTCCGTTCCATTTCATTCCATTCCTTATTCCATTCCATTCCATATTGCATTCCATTTCATTCTGTTTCATTCCCTTGCATTCTACATTCTATTCCGTTCCATTTCATTCCATTTCATATTCCATTCCATTTCTCTACATAGTCCATTCCATTCCATTACATATTCCATTCCATTCCATTCCATTCCATTCCATAGTCCATTCTTTCAATATTCCATTCCATTCGATATTCCATTCCATTCCATATTCCATTCCATTCGATATTCCATTCAATTCGATATTCTAATCCATTCCATATTCCATTCCATGCCATATTCCCTTGCATTCCATTTAATTCCGCTCACTTCCATTCGATTTTATATTCTGTGCCATTCCATTACATTTTGTTCTGTTCCATTCTATATTCTGTTCCATTCCATATTCCATTTCATATTCCATTATTTACCCTATTCCATTTCATTCCTTTCCATTCCATTCCATTCCATTCCTTTCCATATTTCATTCCATCAATTCCATTCAATTCCATTTTGTTCCACATTCCATTCCATTCCATATTCCATTCCATTCCATTCCATAGTCCATTCCATATTCCATTACATTCCTTTGTATTTCTTATTCCATTTCATTACATATTCCATTCTGTTCCATTCCACATTCCATTCCATCACATATTCTATTGTTTTCCATATTTAATTCCATTCGATTCCATTTGATATTCCATTGCATTCCATAATCCATTACATTTCATATTCCATTATATTCCATATACCATTCCATTCCATTCCATTGCATACTCAATTCCATTCCATATTCCATTCCAGTCCATATTACATTCCACTGCAAATTCCATTCCATTTCATTCCATAATCCATTCCTTTCCATTCCATTCCATTTCATTCCATTCCACATTCCATAACATACCATATTCCATTCCATTGAATTCCATTGCATTCCCTTGCATTCCATTCCATTCCAATCGATATTCCATTCCATTTCTTTCTATTCCATTCCCTTCCATTCCACATTCTATTCCACAGCATTTCATTCCATTCCATGTTCCATTCCATTCCATTCCATATTCCATTCCATTTCCTTCCACATTCCATTCTATTCCATTACATATTCCATTCCATTCAATTCCATATTCCATTCTTTCAATAGTCCATTTCATTCAATTCCATTCCATTCCATATTCCATTCAATTCGGTTCCATATTCCATTCCATTCCATTGCATATTCCATTCCACTCCATTCCATTTCATTCAATTTCATTGGCTTTCATTACATTCCAGATTCCATTGCATTCGGTATTACACTCCTTTCCTTTCCTTTCCATATTCCATTTCATTCCATTCTATTCCATTCCATTCCGCATTACATTCCATTCCCTTCCATTCCATATTCCATTAAATTCCATTCCATATAGGATTCCATTCCATTCCATTCCATATTCCATTCTGTTTCATATTCCAATGCATTCCATATTCCATTCCATTCCATTCCATGCCATTCCATTTCATTCCATTCCATATTCCATTCCATTCCATCCCGTTTTCCATTCCACTCCTTTCTATTCCATTCCTTTCCATTCCATATTCCATTGCAGTCCATTCCATATTCCATTCATATCCATAGTACATTCCATTCCATATTCCATTCCATTCCATTCGATATTCCTTTCCATTCCATATTCCATTGCATTCCATTCGTTTCCATTTTCTTCCATTCAATTTCATATTCTGTACCATTTCGTGATGTTCCGTTCTGTTCAGTTTCATCCTATTCCGTAATCCATTCCATTCTATATTACATTCCATATTCCATTCCATTCCATATTCCATTCCATTCCATTTCATTCAACTCCATTCCATCCCATTGCATATTCCATTCCTTTCCATTCTATTCCATTCCATCGTATTCCGTTCCATATTTCATTTCATTGCATATTCCATTCCATTCCATATTCCATTCCATTGCATTCCATATTAAATTGAATTCCATTCCATTCCATTGCTATCTATGTTCCTTTCCATTCCATTCCATATAACATTTCATTCCATATTCCATTCCATTCCGTATTCCATTCCATTCCATTCCATTCCATATTCCATTCCATTCCGCTCCACATTCCATTCCATTCCCGTCCATATTCCATTCCATTCGATATTGCATTCCATTCCATTCCAATCCTTATTCCATTCCATTCCATATTCCATTCCATTCCATATTCCTTTCCATTCCATTCCATTCCCTTCCGGTTCACGCCGTTTCATTTCACTTTTCATTACGTTCCATTCCGTTCCATTCCGTTTCTTACCATTCCATATTCCATTCCATTCCATTTCATTCTATTCCATATTCCATTCCATTCCATTCTATTCCATTTCATATTCCAACACATTCAATTCCATTCTGCTCCATATTCCATTACATGCCATATTCCATTCCATTCTATTCCATTCCATATTCTATTTCATTCCATATTCCATTCCTTTCCATTCCATTCTATTCCTTTCCATTCCAATGCATTCCATTCCATATTCCATTCCATTCCATTCCATTCCAATCTCTTCCATTTCATATTCCATTCTATGCCAATCCATTCCATTTCATTCTTTTACATATTTCACTCCTTTCCATTCTATGCCATTTCATATTCTATTCCATTCCATTACATTACATTACATTTCATATTCCATTCCATTCCATTCCATTCCGTTCCATATTCAATTCCATTCCATATTCTATTACTTTCAATTGCATTCTATTCCATTTCTTTGCGTTCCACTGCATATTCCATTCCATAATCCATTCCATTCCATTCCTTTCCATATTACATTCCATTCCATATTCCATTCCATTCCGAACCCTTCCATTCCATTCCATATTGCATTCCATTCCATATTCCATTCCATTCCCTTCCATTCCATATTCCACTCCTTTCCATTCCACTTTGCATTCCATTCCATATTCCATTCCATTCCATATACCTTTCCATTCCATATTCTATTCCATTTCATATTCCATCCATTCTGTATTTCTTTTCATTCTATATTCCATTCCATTCCATTCCTTTTTATTCCATATTCCATTCTTTTCCATTCCATTCACTTTCGTTCCATTTCTTTCCATTCCATATTCCAGTTGTTTCCATATTCCATTCCATTCCATTTAATTCTATTCCATTCCTTGAAATTTTCCATTCCATTCCATGCAATTCCGTTCCATTCTATTTCATTAAATATTCCATATTACATTGCAATCCATATTCCATTCCATTCCATATTCCCTTCAATTCCTTTACGTATTTCATTCCAGTCAATATTCCATTCTGTATTCCATCCCATTCCGTATTCCATTGCTTTCCATTCCATCCCGTTCCCTTCCATTCCCTTTCATATTCCATTCCATTCCGTACCGTCCCGTTCAGTTCCATTTTATTCCATACTCCATTCCACTCTATATTCAGTTGAATGTTCATTTCCATTCCATATTCCATTACCTTTCATATTCCCTTCCATTCCATATTTCATTCCATTCCATATTCCATTCCATTCCATTCCATACTCCATTCCATTCCATTCAATTCCAATCCATATTACATTCCATTCCGTATTCCACTCCATTCCATATTCCTTTCCATTCCATTCCATTCCCTTCCGTTCCATTCCATTTCATTTCATATTTCGTTATGTTCCATTCCGTTCCTTTCCGTTTCTTTCCATTCCTTATTCCATTCGATTCCGTTTCATTCAATTCCATATTCCATTCCATTCCATTCCATTCTATTCCATTTCATATTCCATTCCATTCCATTCCATACCATATTCCATTCTATTCCATATTCCATTTCATTCTATTCCATTTCATATTCCATTCTATTGCATTCCCTTCCATTCCGTTCCATATTCCATTCAATTCCATATTCCATTCCATTCATTTGCATTCTATTCCATTTCATTCCATTCCACTGCATATCCCATTCCATATTCCATTCTATTCCATTGCATTCCATTCCGTTCCATATTCCATTCCATTCTATTTCAGTCCATTCCATCCCATTCCATAGTCCATTGCATTCCATGTTCCATTACTTTCCATTCTATATAAAATTCCATTCCATTCCATATTCCTTTCAATTCTGTATTCCATGCCATTCCCTTCCATATTCCATTCCATTCAATAAAATGCCATTCCATTCCATTTTATATTCCAATCCTTTCCATTCCAGTCTTTTCCATTGCAATCCATTCCATATTCCTTATCTTTCCATATTCCATTCCATTCCATATTGCATTCCATTTCATATTCCATTCCACCCCATTCCCTGCCATATTCCGTTCCTTTCCATTCCTTCCGTTCCATTCCATTCAATTGCATATTACATTCCATTCCATAATCCATTCCATTCTATTCTATTCCATATTCCATTCTATTCCATGTTCCATTGAATTCCATTCCACATTCCATTGCATTCCATTCCACATTCCATTCCATTCCGTTCCAATCCATTCCATTCCATATCCCATTGCATTACATATTCCATTCCATTCCATATTTCATTCCACTACATTCAATTACATATTTCATTCCATTCCATGCCATTCCATTCCATTCCCTTCCATATTCCATTCCATTCCATTCCAATCCATATTCCATTCCATTCCATATTCCTTTCTGTTCCATTCCATTCTCTTTCGGTCCATGCGGTTTCATTTCATTTCTCGTTACGTTCTATTCTCTTGCTTTCCGTTTCTTACCATTCCATATTCCATTCTATGGATTAAGAAAATGTGGCACATATACACCATGGAATACTATGCAGCCATCAAAAAGGATGAGTCTGCGTCCTTTGTAGGGACATGGATGCAGCTGGAAACCATCATTCTTAGCAAACTATCACAAGAAGAGAAAACCAAACACCGCATGTTCTCACTCATAGGTGGGAACTGAACAATGAGATCACTTGGACTCGGGAAGGGGAACATCACACACTGGGGCCTATCATGGGGAGTGGGGAGGAGGGAGGGATTGCATTGGGGAGTTATACATGATATAAACGTCATGCACATGTACCCTAGAACTAAAGTATAATAAAAAAAAAATAAAGTTTGTTTTATCAGAGACTAGGATTGCAACCCCTGCTTTTTTTTTTTTTTTGTTCTCCATTTGCTTGGTAGATCTTCCTCCATCCCTTTATTTTGAGCCTATATATGCCTGTGCATGTGAGATGGGTCTCCTGAATACAGCAGACTGATGGGTCTTGACTCTTTATCCAGTTTGCCAGTCTGTGTCTTTTAATTGGAGCATTTAGTCCATTAACATTTAAGGTTGATATTGTTATGTGTGAACTTGATCCTGTCATTATGATATTAACTGATTATTTTGCTCGTTAGTTCATGCAGTTTCTTCCTAGCCTCGACGGTCTTTACATTTTGGCATGTTTTTGCAATGGCTGCTACCGGTTGTTCCTTTCCATGTTTACGGCTTCCTTCAAGGTCTCTTGTAAGGCAGGCCTGGTGGTGACAAAATCTCTAAGCATTTGCTTATCTGTAAAGGATTTTCTTTCTCCTTCACTGATGAAACTTAGTTTGGCTGGATATGAAATTCGGGTTGAAAATTCTTTTCTTAAGAACGTTGAATATTGCCCCCCACTCTCTCTGGCTTGTGGAGTTTCTGCCAAGAGATCTGCTGTTATTCTGATGGGCTTCCCTTTGTGGGTAACCCGACCTTTCTCTCTGGCTGCCCTGAAGATTTTTTCCTTCATTTCAACTTTGGTGAATCTGGCAATTACGTGTCTTGGAGTTGCTCTTTTTGAGGAGTATCTTTGTGACGTTCTCTGTGTTTCCTGAATTTGAATGTTGGCCTGCCCTCCTAGGTTGGGGAAGTTCTCCTGGATGATATCCTGAAGAGTGTTTTCCAACTTGGTTCCATTTTCCCCCTCACTTTCAGGCACCCCAATCAGACGTAGATTTGGTCTTTTTACATAATCCCATACTTCTTGCAGGCTTTGTTCATTTCTTTTTCTTCTTTTTTCTTTTGGTTTCTCTTCTTGCATCATTTCATTCATTTGATCCTCAATTGTTGATACTCTTTCTTCCAGTTCATCGAGTCTGTTACTGAAGCTGGTGCATTTGTCACGTATTTCTCGTGTCATGGTTTTCATCTCTGTCATTTCGTTTTTGACCTTCTCTGCATTAATTAGTCTAGCTGTCAATTCTTACACTCTTTTTTCAAGATTTTTAGTTTCTTTGCGCTGGGTATGTAATTCCTCCTTTAGCTCTGAGAAGTTTGATGGACTGAAGCCTTCTTCTCTCATCTCGTCAAAGTCATTCTCTGACCAGCTTCGATCCATTGCTGGCGATGGACTGCACTCCTTTGCAGGGGGAGATGCGCTCTTATTTTTTGAATTTCCAGCTTTTCTGCCCTGCTTTTTCCCCATCTTTGTGGTTTTATCTGTCTCTGGTGTTTGATGATGGTGACGTACTGATGGAGTTTTGGTATAGGTGTCCTTCCTGTTTGATAATTTTCTTTCTGACAGTCAGGACCCTCAGCTGTAGGTCTGTTGGAGATTGCTTGATGTCCAGTCCAGACCCTGTTTGCCTGGTATTCAGCAGCAGAGGTTGCAGAAGATAGAATATTGCTGAACAGCGAGTGTGCCTGTCTGATTCTTCCTTTGGAAGCTTCCTCTCAGGGGTGTACTCCACCCTGTGAGGTGTGGGGTGTCAGACTGCCCCTAGTGGGGGATGTCTCCCAGTTAGGCTACTCAGGGGTCAGGGACCCACTTGAGCAGGCAGTCTGTCCGTTCTCAGATCTCAACCTCTGTGTTGGGAGATCCACTGCTCTCTTCAAAGCTGTCAGACAGAGTCGTTTGCGTCTGCAGAGTTTCTGCTGCTTTTTTATTGTTGTTGTTGTTTAGCTGTGCCCTGTCCCCAGAGGTGGAGTCTACAGAGACAGGCAGGTTTCCTTGAGCTGCTGTGAGCTTCACCCAGTTTGAGCTTCCCAGAGGCTTTGTTTACCTACTTAAGCCTCAGCAATGGCAGGCACCCCTCCCCCAGCCTCGCTGCTGCCTTGTGGATAGATCGCGGCAGACTGCTGTGTTAGCAATGAGGGAGGCTCTGTGGGCGTGGGACCCTCCCGGCCAGGTGTGGGATATATTCTCCTGGTGTGCCCGTTTGCTTAAAGCGCAGTATTGGGATGGGAGTTACCTGATTTTCCAGGTGTTGTGTGTCTCAGTTCCCCTGGCTAGGAAAAGGGATTCCCTTACCCCTTGCACTTTCCAGGTGAGGCGATGCCTCACCCTGCTTCAGCTCTCACTGGTCAGGCTGCAGAAACTGACCAGCACCGATTGTCCGGCACTCCCTAGTGAGATAACCCCAGTACCTCAGTTGAAAATGCAGAAATCACAGGTCTTCTGTGTCGCTCGTGCTGGGAGTTGGAGACTGGAGCTCTTCCTATTTGGCCATCTTGCTCCGCTCCCCCAATATACATTTATTAATCTGATCACTTTTCCACTAACTCATAATCTTATAGTGTTCTCTCCAGAGTCAATTTTCATTCCCTCTTTATTTATTTTTCCTTTTTTGAGATGGAGTCTCCCTCCATCACCCGGGCTGGGGCACAGTGGCATGATCTTGGCTCACTGCAACTCCGCCCTCCAGTTCATGCAATTCTCTGCCCCAGCCTATGGAGTACCTTGATCTACAGGCAGCCACCAACACACCTGGCTAATTTTTGCATTTGTAGTAGAGATGGGGTTTCACCATCTTGGCCAGGCTGGTCTTGAACTCCTGACCTCATGATCCAGCCGCCCTGACATCCTAAAGTATTGGGATTCCCGCTGTGAACTACCCCGTCTGGCCTCCGGGGTCAATTTTCAGCATGTAGAGGTAGGAATCAGTCTTATAGGTAAGAACAATCTTGAAGGCAATTTTTATATCTAGTCTTTAATGTGTTCAACACAAATGAGAACTTCAGAACTACAAACTAAGATTTACTTTCAAAACTAAGGCAAAGGTAAACTTCCAGAGCTAAATGAAGATAAACTACTATAAGACTGATTTCTGTCATACACATTATGAATGTACTCAGCGATTTCCAACCAAGACTTAAAAATTACTACAAAGAAGTCCAAGGGGGAGAATAAAGCCACTTCTGGTTTGCTCTTTTCCAATTCATTAGATAATATCTCTTGTATGTCCAGAGGGCATGGAGTACTCCTCTAGGCACTAGCCATAGTGATTAGCGATTTGTTTTCTTATCATGTATGTTTTCACTGGAGTAACATTTCTTATTTCCTTCGAGAACTTTTTCTTTCCATTTACAACTTGGCTCACTTTGGGACAAGAAATAGAGCTTTCAGCCTGTCTCAGATTTCAACTTGGCCTTCCTTATTATGCCTAATCATTTCTTGTTTGGGCTGAAAGTGAAAGACATGTATCTTCCTTTTATTGAACCCTAAGAGGCCATTGGAGGATTATTCATTGGTATAATTTTGATATTGTTGAGTCTCAAGGAATAGGGAGGGCCGAGGAGAGAGAGAGATGGAGAAACGGCTGGTCAGGGAGCAGTCAGAACACACAATGTTTATCAATGAATTTTGCCATCATATAGGGGCCTGGCCTGGTTCAACATACTTACAACAGTTATATCAAAGATCACCTATCACAGATCACTGTAACAGAGATAGTAGTAATGGAAAAGTTTAATGTATTGTAAGAATTACAAAATGTGACAGAGTCACAAAGTGAGCACATGATGATAGAAACGTGGGACAGATAGACGCTCCACGCATGATTGCCAAACTTTCAATTTATGAAAAACACAATATCAGCAAGTGTAATAACATGAGGTATGCCTGCACTCAAAAGAATAAAGGGACAAATCTGGGAAATGGAAGGGCCAGTCCATTCCCAGTACAGCAATATCATCAGCACAATCCCGCTGGAGTCCTTCATCAACAAAGGCAAAAAGTATCCTCCACACATTTATATTTTAACCTAAACTCCCGTTAAAGAGGTTTGGGAGATTTTTAAGGGGATGACCCCTTGTTCATCCTCTATTTTAATTTTTAAATTCGTTCTTTTTCTTTTTTTGAAATGGAGTTTTGCTCTTGTTGCCCAGGCATGATCTTGACTCACTGCAACCTCCGCCTCCCATTCAAGTGATTCTCCTGCCTCAGCCTCCTGAGTAGCTGGGACTACAGGTGCGGGCCACCATGCGTGGCTAATTTTGTATTTTTAGTAGAGACAGAGTTTTTCCATGTTTGTCAGGCTGGTCTTGGACTCCTGACCTCAGGTGCTCTGCCCGCCTCGGCCTCCTGAAGCGCTGGGATTACAGACATGAGCCACCATGCCTGGCCTCTAAATTTGTGTTATGGAGACTCATTTTCATGGTGAAAATATCCTGAATTGAATGTGGCCTGCTGAGAGTCAGGATGGAGGAAGCTACTTATGGAAAATGAAGAAGAAAGGGAAACACAACAGAAGTAAGAAAGTGTCATCAATGTTTACATCAAAGACTCCATGAAAAAGAAAAGTACAAATAACCTGTTTTCATAGCTGACCATTGGACTGTGGATGGCACCTGCATCTACCAGGTTCTTCTTGATAGTCCCAATTTAAAATTTTTGACCTGATATTCATGAACACAGTGCTACTGGTTAGATCTTTGTCCAGGTGTTTGTTTGTTTGTTTGTTTGAGATGGATTCTCACTCTGCCACCCAGGCTGGTGTGCAATAACACAATCTCGGCTCACTGCAAGCTCTGCCTCCCGGGTTCACACCATTCTGCTGACTCAGCCTCCTAAGGAGCTGGGACTACAGGTGCCCGCCACCATGCCTGGCTAATTTTTGTATTTTTAGTAGAGACGGGGTTTCACAAAGTTAGCCAGGATGGTTTTGATCTCCTGACTTCATGATCCACCCACCTTGGCCTCCCAAAGTGCTGGGATTACAGGCCTGAGCCACCGTGCCGGCCACCTTTGTCCAGGTTTAAGCTTTAGAAAATAAGGTCTTCATGCAGTGGGAGGGCATGATTACGGTTATGATTCTGCCCTGGGCATCTCCACTTCTGACCGGATGTAAACTTGGCATTTACTATTGACCGCCACACTTGAACAGCTAAGGATGGGCTGAGCACAGAGGCTCACATCTCTAACTCCAGCACTTTGGGAGGCCAAGGCACGAGGATCGCTTGAGGCCAGGAGTTCAAGACCAGGCTGGTCAACATAGTGAGACATTGTCTCTGAAAAAGCAACACAACAAAACCGAGGATGGGTGGGTGGCAGGTAGCAGATCAACCTGGAAAACCATTAATCTCAGAGCTGACAGGACCCTTAGACTTGCCCCCAATTAACAGATGAGACTCTGCCTTGGGATCATAGCCTAAGATAATGTATTGAGCTTTTCTAGAGATTTGAAAATAATCAATCCAAAAACCCCCAAGCATACTGCTACTGTTTGCTACTTAATAATGTTTTCGAATCTGGGTGGGTGGCTCATAACTGTAATCCCAGTGCTTTGGAGGTTGAGGGACTAGATCACCTGAGGTCAGGAGTTCAAGACCAGCTTGGCCAACATGGTGAAACCCTGTCTCTACTGAAAATATACACAATTAGTCAGTCATTGTGATATGTGTCAGTAATCCCAGCTTCTTGTGAGGCTGAGGCAGGAGAACCATTTGAACCCATGAGGCAGAGGTTGCAATGAGCTGAGATTGTACCATTGCACTCCAGTTTGGGCCGCAAGAGTCAAATTCTGTCTCAAAAATAATAATCATAATAATAATGTTTTCTACAAGCAAGGGGTTACTTTGTACTGCAACTGATGTGAAGGAATCCACCATGTATCAACTTTTGGAATGATGACACTTATTTCTAGATCTTGGAGGTGGGAATGATTGCTGATCATCTTCTTTGTTCTTGCTATATTGATTTACTTTTTTTAAACTAGTATTTTTGTAACAATAAAGTCATAAAAATAAGTAACTAAATGAAAGTAAAAGAATCTAAAAAGGTCAGGCACGGTGGCTCATGCCTGTAATCCCAGCACTCTGGGAGGCCGGGTGGGGGATTACCTGAGGTCAGGAGTTCGAGACCAGCCTGGCAAACATGGCGAAACCCCATCTCTACTAACAATACAAAAATCAGCCGGGCGTGGTGGCAGGCTCCTATAATCCCAGCTACTTGGGAGGTTGAGACAGGAGAATCGCTTGAACCTGGAACAAGGTGCTTTCAGTGAGCTGAAATCACGCCATTATACACCAGGCTGGGTAACAACAGCTAAACTTGGTCTCAAAACAAAACAAAACAAAATTTAATATAATTGAGTTGAATATATAACTTTTTACTGACATTGCAATTAGATTCTAACTCAATTTAAAGAGAATCTCATAGAAAACAGATGTACTCAATTATGTTACCACTATGGTTTCATTTAAGCAATTTGTTTTGTGAAGGGACACAAATCCAACCAGATTTTAACAGTGTATAAATATGTATTTATTAATTTAATTATAATGACAATACTCTCAACTCCCCATTTGAATAAAGGAGAGCATCTGACCTCTGTTCTGGGGCACTGTGCACTATAGGTGTGTGGAAATACCGATGCCCTCAGCTGTGTGGCAGGCTCAGTGGGACCTGGAGTGCTGGAGACCCTGGGCCATTCACCTGCAGACACAAAAGTCTTTGTCCGTTTACCCCCACTGCTATAGAAATATTATATTCAGTGGTTGTTATGATGCAAAAGAAAAGAAGAAGGAAATTTATTCAACCTTTACATATAAGTTATGTTAGTAAATAAAGTCAATTTTCTTCTGGTTGACTAAAAAACTATACTCTACATATTTATGCCTTCTGGAAATGTTAAATATTTTGAAGCAAAGCAACTCATTATTGGTAAGACAACCAATTAAAACTGCAGAATTGTAGAGGTTACGGGTTACATGTAGAAGAAAATTTCATAGCAATAATCTTTGAAGACTATGTGAAGAGACTCCACAGTGAAGCAGAAATCAGAAGAGGCTCATAGACAGAAGAGACTTGCCTTGTCTCAGATGAGACTTTGGACAGCAGACATTTGGGTTAATGGTGAAATGAGTTAAGACTTTGGGGGACTGTTGGGAAGGCATGATAGGTTTGGAAATGTGAGGACATGAAATTTGGAGGGGCCAGGATAATATGGTTTGGCTATGTCCCTGCCCCCATCTCAACTTGAATTGTATAGCTCAGAATTCCCACGTGTTAGGGGAGGGACCCAGGGGGAGGTAGTTGAATCCCTAAGGTCTCTGAAATAGAGCAGAATTAAGAATACTGTGTATGCTCTCAGTTCACCAGTTTATCAAAAGTAGCTTTATGATTCAGAAGGGTGTCTGTTCTTTTGCAATTAGAAGAAAAGAAAGAATATTTTATATTTCGACTCTTTGGATTTTCTTCACTAACAGTATTTCCAAGGCTAAGTAAGGGAGTTGCAAGTAGCACCAAGAAAAAAAACAGGCTTGAGCAGCTTTTTAAAAATGGTCTTAAAATATGCAAAATGGAGCCAGGTGTGGTGGCTCACTCTTGTGATCCCAGCAGTTTGGGAGCCTGAGGTGGGAGGATTGCTTGAGGCCAAAAGTTTTGAGACCAGCCTGGGCAGCATAGCAAGATCCCCATCGTTACAAAAAAAACATAGTGTTTTTAAAAATTAGATGGATGTAGTGGTGCATGCCTTCGAGTCCTAGTTTCTTGGTAGACTGAGGTAGGAGGAGCTCTTGAGCCCAGGAGTTCAAGTCTGCAGTGAGCTATGACTGCACCACTGTCCTCAAGCCTGGGCAACAAAGTGAGACCCTGTCTCCCTCCATATATATAAGTATATAAATAAATATATATAAATAAATATATTTATAAATATACATAAATAAATATATACTTATAAATAAATACATATTAATAAATATGTATTATAAATAAATATATAAATATTATATATATATATATATACCCACATGGAAAAGGGAAGGAGCCAAATTATCAAAGAAGTTATTGAAGAAGAAGATGTATTTGTCCTGCCAAATATCAGAACTTTTATAAAACTACAGCAATTAAGACAGTGTGGTCTTCACTGATTAACTGACTAATGAAAGAGAATAGAGCGCTCCCAAATAAATCTCCACAAATTTAATCTTTGATATGTGATGTAGATCACATGGCAGATCAGCAAGGAAAGAAATAAATTTTCAATAAATACAATTAAAAAATAGCGGTTATTGCTATAGAAAACAAAATGAAATTATATTTCTACTGTGCTCTATATACAAACATTAAATTCCAGATGGACCAGACTTCCATGTCAGAAACAAAACTTTAAAACTTTTAGTAGAAAATGTAAGTGAATGAGACACAAAAAGCCATTTAACCATTAAAAAAGAATAGACATTTTGACTATCACAAAAGTAAGAACTTTTTTATATCAAAAAGTGGAAAGATGGGCTGGACATGGTATCTCAAGCCTGTAATCCCAAACACCTGAGGTCAGGAGTTTGAGACCAGGCTGATCAACATGGTGAAACCCAGTCTCCAGTAAAAATACAAGAAATTAGTGGGGCATTGGTGGCAGACACTTGTAATCCCAGCTACTTGGGAAGCTCAGGCATGAGAAGCATCTGAATCCGGGAGGTGTAGCTTGCAGTGAGCCACTGCACTCCAGCCTGAATGACAGAGCGAGACTCTGTCTCAAAAAAAATTTTTTAATTAAAAAATAAAAGTTAAAAATTGAAAAGATAAACTATAAACGAGAGGAAGATATTTGCAGTACCTAAAACCTATGAAAGATTAATATCATATCGAGGAAGTATAAGGAGCTCCTATGAATTAATTTTGAAAATAGCAACCCAACAGAAAATTGGGAAAATACATTAATAGGGATTTCACAAAAGAGAAAGTCCCCAAAACATAAAAATTTTCTCACCCTCATTAGTAATCAGGAAAATGCACAAGATAACATATCTATTCTCTCCAAAAATATCAAGAAGTTTGAAAATACCAAATGTACTAGTCCACATTCACACTGCTGATAAAGACATACGTGAGATGGGGAAGAAAAAGAGGTTTAATTGGATTAAAGGTTCCACATGGCTGAGGAGGTCTCAGAGTTATGGTGGCGGATGAACAGCACTTCTTACATGGCAGTGGGAAGAGAATATGAGAAGGAAGCAAAAGACAGAAACCTTGAAAAATCCATCAGACCTTGTGAGACTATTCATTATCACAACAATAGCATGGGAATCTCTGGCCCAGGGATTCAACTACCTTCCCCTGGGTCCCTCCTCGAACACGTGGGAATTCTGAGTGATACAACTCAAGTTGAGATGTGGGTAGGGACATGGCCCAACCATATTATTCTGCTCCTGGCCTCTCCAAATCTCATGTCCTCACATTTCAAAACTTATCATGCCTTCCCAACAGTCTCCGAAAGTCTTCACTCATTTCAGCATTAACTCAAATGTCTGCTGTCCAAAGTCTCATCTGAGACAAGGCAAGTCTCTTCTGCCTATGAGCCTGTAAAATCCAAAGCCCATAAAATCCAAAGCTAGTTACTTCCTGGATACAATGAGGGTACAGGTAATTGAGTAAATACAGCTGTTCCAAATGGGAGTAATTGGCCAAAACAAAGGGGTTACAGGCCCCATGCAAGTCAGAAATCTAGCAAGATAGTCAAATTTTAAAGATCCAAAATGATCTCCTTTGACTCCATGTTTCACATCAAGGTCATGCTGATGCAAGAGGTGGGCTCCCACGGTCTTGGATTGTTCTGCCCTGTGGCTTTGCAGGGTATATCCCACCTCCTGGCTAATTTTATGGGCTGATGGTGAGTGTTTGCAGCTTTTCCAGTCTCACGGTGCAAGCTGTCAGGCCCAATACAGACCTTAGAATGAATTAAGGGTGTAATTGATCAGTTAACTTCAGGACTTGTTATTTCAAAGAGATAGATAAAAATGAATAGATAGAAAGGCAAAAAGAAGAAAAACACACAACTTTACACACAAGAAAAAGGATTTAATCACAGATGCAAAAAATGTATAAGAGAATACTTTTGCAATCTTATGTTTACTTATTTTAAAGTAAGCTCTTTATTTGCTTGGAGAATATGAACTCCTACAGGTGTTTCTTTCTTTCTTTCTTTTCCGTTTTTTTTTTTTTTTTTGAGATGGAGTCTTGCTCTGTCTCCCAGGCTGGAGTGCAGTGGCGCAATCTCGGCTCACTGCAACCTCCACCTCCTGGGTTCAAACGATTCTCGTGCCTCAGCCTCCCCGAGTAGCTGGAATTACAGGCACCTACCACCATGCCCAGCTAATTTTTGTATTTTTAGTAAAGATGGAGTTTCACCATGTTGGCCAGGCTGTGTTCGAACTCTTGACCTCAGGTGATCCGCCCGCCTCTGCCTCCCAAAGTGCTGAGATTATAGGCATGAGCCACTGTGCCTGGCCTGCTACAGGTTTTTCAAAAATAGGTAGGAAGCATGAGGGGACCAGAAACACTGAAAAACTTGGAAAACGTTTCAAGGAACCATACACCCCAAAGTAGCCAGGCACATATGGTGTTATGAGGAACACTTTCAAAGCTTCAAACAACAGATAATACTTCTGCTACTTAAGTATTTCAGAGCACAGAAACAAAATGAAAGCATCCAAACTCACTTTATGAAATGGTCTTAACTCTGTTATCAAACCCGATGAAGATGGCACAAATGCCAAAACAACAAACCAATATCGCCTACAAGAATAGATACAAAAATTATTAATAAAATGTTAGTAAATAAAGTCCAGCAGTATATGTTTTTACATATAAACGTGTTATACATTTTAATGTTATTGAGGAAAAAAATTGGAAAATTGAGATTCATTTAAAAAATGAAAAATGCCCAGATTCTTACTAATCAAGATAACACTGGAAATCTATAAACGTGTTTCAAAAATAGAATCAGACTGTTGTTAGGACAATATGTTCTTTCTTATCTTCTGTTATTCTAAATATCTCTGTGATCAACATGTTAATGGTTAAAACTTTTTGCATATCTTTACTTCAGATCAACACTAAATAATCAGAATTTCTGTATTGAAGTGTGTCATTTTTTTTTTTTTTTTTTGAGACGGAGTCTCGCTCTGTCGCCCAGGCTGGAGTGCAGTGGCGTGATCTCGGCTCACTGCAAGCTCCGCCTCCCAGGTTCACGCCATTCTCCTGCCTCAGCCTCCCGAGTAGCTGGGACTACAGGCGCCCGCCATCTCGCCCGGCTAGTTTCTTTGTATTTTTTAGTAGAGGCGGGGTTTCACCGTGTAGACCAGGATGGTCTCAATCTCCTGACCTCGTGATCCACCCGTCTCGGCCTCCCAAAGTGCTGGGATTACAGGCTTGAGCCACCGCGCCCGGCCGAGTGTGTCGTGTTTTAAAACTTTTTATATGTATTGCCAAATTATCCTGTAGATAAAAAATGGAAATTTTCGCCGTCCCAACTACAGCGTGTAAATACGCCATTTTCCCCATACCCTAACCTATGCTGAGTATTACTGCTCTTAATAATCCTGCGAGATGAATAGATGAGAATAGCATATTATGCTGTTTTAATTTGCACTTGTTTTTACCACATTAAACATTTTCTCACATATTTCATGGCCGTTAGTATTTCTTCTTTGGTTAATTAATTCTCTATGTCCTTAGCCCATTTTTCTGTTGTAGGTCTACATTTTCTTACCAATTTTTAAAATATTTTTAGTCATATTAATTATACTAATGCTATTGTATCTTATGGCAAATGTTTTCTCTAGTTTGGCCTTTCCTTTTCAACATCTCTAATGTTGATTTTTATCTTCCAGGAATTCTACGTTTTTTGTTTGTTTGTTTGTTTTTAGATGGAGTTTCACCCTTGTTGCCCAGATTGGAGTGCAATAGCACAATCTCGGCTCACTGCAACCTCCATCTCCCAGGCTCAAGCGATTATCCTGCCTCAGCCTCCCAAGTAGTTGGGATTATAGGCATGAGCCACCACACCTGGCCACTTTTGTATTTTTAGTAAAGACAGGGTTTCAACATGTTGGTCAGGCTGCTTTTGAACTGCTGACCTCAGGTGATCCACCCACCTCAGCCTCCTGAAGTGCTGGGATTACAGGTGTGAGCCACCATGCCCAGCCAGAATTCTACATTTTTGATGTGGTCAGATCCATCAATCTTTTCTTTTATGTTTTATGCCTTTGGTTTAATGCCTAGAAGTCTCCCTTATCCCCAAAGGATAGAAATATTTGACTACTTTTTCATCTAAAACATTTATGTGTTAATTTTCTTTATTTTTAGTAAATTTTACATTCAACTTCTGGTAACAAAATGTTAACAAAAGCCAGTAGTTTTGACTCATTTCTCCCTCCAATATCCATTTGAAATAATTCATCAAACGTAATAGAGCAATTCTGTGTCACTCATGGAAATTAGAGAAAGGTGCCTTTCACAATCCTGTCAAAAAATGGTACAGCAGATTTCTGAGTAAGGGAATCCTGGCCAGGTAGATTTACTATGTGTAGTAACTTTTGGGAGAAATTAAACTGAGATCTGCACCATTTCTGACCTGATGCCTTTCTGTCCAACTCAGCTACCAAGTCTTAAGTAACCAGACCTCTCTATGTGAGACTGACAAGCAGAAAAAAGACTTAGTATTTCAATATAATAGTGATGAGAATGAAGAAGCTAATAATAATAAACTATAGAGCCAAGTACTACTGTAAGTGCTACAACATACATTATCCTATTTAATCCTCAGAAGAACTCCAAGATGAGGGTTTGACTATACCTATCAAATAAACCAAGCTCAGAGGGTTTAGGTTAACTGCCATTCAAGTGTCAGAACTAGGATTCAAACCCGAGTTTTTCTAGTTCAAATGCCTGTGCTTTTATCATAGACTATTACCTCCATAAAACAGGGAGACTAATCTGAGAATCCAGAGAAAATAGCTGCTAGTGAAAGTTATCCAAGAAGTAAGGGAAATATATTTTTTCACTCTAATTTGCATTCTTGGTGAGAACTGAGAAAAAGCTGCTTTAATATAACAAGAGCTGGTTGCCATGAAGAAGAGCCACATTAAACAAGAAAGAGTTCTTCAATAAGAAACACATGACTTCCAAACTAATGAAACTCCACGGAGGCAGGAAATAGCAGATCTGTGAAATTATCTGGGCATGGTGGCGCATGCCTGTAATCCCAGCTACTTCGCAGGCGGAAGTCGTGGAGAGCCGAGATCCGGCTATTGCACTACAGCCTGGGCAGTAACACTGAAACTCTGTCTCAAAAAACAAAACAAAGAAACAAACAAAAAAACATTTTGCAGAGCTGAAGAAAGGTTCAAGTCAAAATTAAAATATTTCACTAAGGGCTAGAAAATATTACTGCACAAGAAAAACAAAATTCCTAGACATATCTTGGTTAAATCTCTGAATTTTGAAGACACGCACACACACACCAGAAAAAAAGAAGTTTGTCTCCAAAAAGAGAAGCTAGTTTGCCTCATGCTCACATGTGCAATGCTCAATGCCAATAAAATTTGGAGCAAGATTACAGGGCACCCACGAAAATAGGTCATAACTCAAATACAACTCAAAAGTCTACATCTGGCCTAACATTCACAAACGAGGGCAAAAGGAAGTCGACAGGCAATGACTGAAAAGGTTTATCAACTACCCATTTTTTCTGGAAAAAAAAAAACCCGCCAAAATTACTGTTTTTCAAAAGAAATAAAAATCAAAATACAAAACAGGAGAAAAAGTTCTTCATGATCTTGTGGTAGACAATGATTTCTTAAACAAGACACCAAATATTCTAATCTTAAAGGAAATAGTGGCAAATTGGACTACTTAACAGTTAAGAACTTTGGTTTTTAATGGTTCATGTGATGATACCATTAAGAGAACTAAAAAGACCAAGCCCCATGGCACATGTGTGTCATCCTAGCACTTTGAAAGGCTGAGGCAGGAAGATCACTTGAGCTCAAGAGGTCGAGACTAGCCTGGGCAACTCCAAAACTCCATTTCTACAAAAAAAAAAAAAAATCAACAATTACCCAGACCTGGTGGCAGGGCCTGTAGTCTCAGCTACTCTGCAAGCTGAGGTGAGAGGATCACTTGAGCTTGGGAGGGAGGAGGCTGAATTGAGTGGAGACTGTCACTGAACTCCAGCCTTGGGAACAGAGTGAGACCCTGTCTCAAAAAATAAAAAACAGAATGAAAAAGAAATCATCAGAGTGGGACAAATTATTTGCAATACATTCAACCTTCATAAAACAGAGAGAGAGAGAACTCAACTCCAAATATATAAAGAATCCGGATGGGCATGGTGGCTCACACCTGTAATCTCGGCAATTTGGGAAGCTGAGGCGGACAGATCACTTCAGCCCAGGAATTCAAGACCAGCCTAGGCAACATCTCTACTAAAAAAACACAAAAATTAGCCAGACCTGGTGGCGCATGCCTATAGTCCCAGCTACCTGGAAGGCTGAGGTAGGAGAATCACCTGAGCCCATGGAGTCAAAGCTGCAGTAAGCCGAGATCAGGCCACTACACTCCAACCTGGGCAACAGAGAAACAGTGCGAGACCCTGTCTCAAAGAAAAATAGGTGATTGATTGATAGATAGATAGATAGATAGATGTATGTGTGTATATATATGTGTATACATGTGTGCGTGCATGTGCGCATGTGTGTGTATGTGTGTACATAGAGAGAGAGCCTCCAGGGCCGGGAGCGGTGGCTCACGCCTGTAATCCCAGCCCTTTGGGAGGCCAAGGCTGGTGGATCGCCTGAGGTCAGGAGTTCAAGAACAGCCTGGCCAACATGGTAAAACCCCCGTCTCTACTAAAAATACAAAAAAATTTAGCCAGGTATGGTGGTGGGTGCCTGTAATCCCAGCTACTTGGGAGGTTGAAGCAGGAGAATCACTTGAACCCGGGAAATGAGGTTGCCGTGAGCCAAGATCGTGCCACTGCTCTCCAGCCCAGGTGACAGAACAAGACTTCATCTCACAAAAGGAAAAAAAAAAAAAAGAAAGAGAAGAATCCTATAAATCAATGGGAAAAAGGAAGAAACCTTCAGGATAAATTGACAAGAGATCAAGAGATTTGTATAGTCGCTATCCAAATGGTCCAAGAACACAAAAAGTTGCTCAACCTTGTTAGTCATCCAATATATGCCATTGATGTGAGAATGAAATACCACCACACACCCATGGAAGAGCTAAAATAAAAAGAGACTGGCTATACCAGTGTTGATGAGGATGCAGACCAAGTGGGACTGTCATATAATGCATTTTGGTGGGAGGAAAATCAGTACAGTGCTTTAGAGAGCTGTGTTTGCAGTACGCGCTAAGGCTAAGCAGTATGCACACTTCATGACCCAGTAATTTCACTTGTTCAACAGAAATGTGGACATATTTGCCACAAAAGGCACGTGCTAGAATGTTTGTATTGGCAACATTTGTAATAGTCAAAAATTAAAACCACTTGAAGTCTCCATTGACAACACAGTGGATAAAAAAAAGTGGTGTATTCACACAATACAATGAATCATATGAGTTCATTATCATACAAAGGTGGTGTATACACGGAAAGAAAAATGAATGTATTCCTGCTTCACCTAACAATGGATGAAAATGTGGATGAATCTCACAGTGGAGGCTGAGCATAAAAAGGCCAGATACAGAACAGTATATACTGTATGATTTCATTTACATCAAGTTTAAAAACAAGCAAAGTGAATAAATGGTAATAGAAGTCAGCATGGAACTTATCTTGGGGGAGCTGAGAAAGGGTGTTGTGGTACCTGGGAGGTGGCACACAAGGGGCTTATACAGTTCTGGTAACAGAAATGTCCGATTTCTTGATTTAAGTGGGGGTTAAATTGAGAATATTGATTAATAAAAATTTATCAAGCTCTACACTTGTATGGTGCACTTCTCTGTATCATATTTTAAAAATTAATATTTATATATTAATTAACAGAAGCTTAAACACTTGGAAATTAAGGCAGTCTTCTAAGTTACCTTTTAGATCAAAAAGGAAATCAAGAATGTAATTATAGAATATATAGAAACATACTAGAGAGGCGGAGCAAGATGGCCGAATAGGAGCAGCTCCAGTCTCCAACTCCCAGTGCGAGCGACACAGAAGACCGGTGATTTCTGCGTTTTCAACTGAGGTACTGGGGTCATCTCGCTAGGGAGTGCCGGACAATCGGTGCTGGTCAGCTGCTGCAGCCTGACCAGCGTGAGCTGAAGCAGGGCGAGGCATCGCCTCACCTGGAAGCGCAAGGGGGAAAGGATCCCTTTTTCCTAGCCAGGGGAACTGAGACACACAACACCTGGAAAATCGGGTAACTCCCACCCCAATACTGCGCTTTAAGGAAACAGGCACACCAGGAGAATATATCCCACACCTGGCCGGGAGGGTCCCACGCCCACAGAGCCTCCCTCACTGCTAACACAGCCGTCTGCCGCGATCTATCCGCAAGGTAGCAGCGAGGCTGGGGGAGGGGCGCCCGCCATTGCTGAGGCTTAAGTAGGTAAACAAGGCCGCTGGGAAGCTCGAACTGGGTGGAGCTCACAGCAGCTCAAGGAAGCATGCCTGTCTCTGTAGACTCTACCTCTGCGGACAGCGCACAGCTGCAACCCATTAGGGGAAAGAGCGGGGGCGGTGCAGACGCGAATGACTCTGTCTGACAGCTTTGGGGAGAGCCGTGGATCTCCTAACGCGGAGGTTGAGGTCCGAGAACGGACAGACTGCCTGCTCAGGTGGGTCCCTGACCCCTGAGTAGCCTAGCTGGGAGACATCCCCCACTAGGGGCAGACTGACACCCCACACCTCACAGGGTGGCGTCACCCCTGAGAGGAAACTTCCAAAGAAAGAATCAGACAGGTACACTCGCTGTTCAGCAATATTCTATCTTCGGCAAACTCTGCTGCTGATACCCAAGCAAACAGGGTCTGGAGTGGACCTCAAGCAATCTCCAACAGACCAACAGACAGTCCTTCTGACTGTCAGACGGAAAACTATCAAACAGGAAGGACACCTATACCAAAACCCCATCCGTACGTCACCATGATCAAAGTCCAGAGACAGATAAAACCACAAACATGGGGAATAAGCAGGGCAGAAAAGCTGGAAATTCAAAAAATAAGAGCGCATCTCCCCCTGCAAAGGAGCGCAGCCCATCGCCAGCAACGGATCAAAGCTGGTCAGAGAATGACTTTGACGAGATGAGAGAAGAAGGCTTCAGTCCATCAAACCTCTCAGAGCTAAACGAGGAATTACGTACCCAGCGCAAAGAAACTAAAAATCTTGAAAAAAAAGTGGAAGAATTGACAGCTAGATTAATTAATGCAGAGAAGATCATAAACGAAATGACAGAGATGAAAACCATGACACGAGAAATACGTGACAAATGCACAGGCTTCAGTAACCGACTCGATCAACTGGAAGAATGAGTATCAGTGATTGAGGATCAAATGAATGAAATGAAGCGAGAAGAGAAACCAAAAGAAAAAAGAAGAAAAAGAAATGAACAAAGCCTGCAAGAAGTATGGGATTATGTAAAAAGACCAAATCTACGTCTGATTGGGGTGCCTGAAAGTGAGGGGGAAAATGGAACCAAGTTGGAAAACACTCTTCAGGATATCATCCAGGAGAACTTCCCCAACCTAGTAGGGCAGGCCAACATTCAAATTCAGGAAATACAGAGAACGCCACAAAGATACTCCTCCAGAAGAGCAACTCCAAGACATATAATTGCCAGATTCACCAAAGTTGAAATGAAGGAAAAAATCTTAAGGGCAGCCAGAGAGAAAGGTCGGGTTACCCACAAAGGGAAGCCCATCAGAATAACAGCAGACCTCTCGGCAGAAACTCTACAAGCCAGAAGAGAGTGGGGGCCAATATTCAACGTTCTTAAAGAAAAGAATTTTCAACCGAGAATTTCATATCCAGCCAAACTAAGCTTCATCAGTGAAGGAGAAATAAAATCCTTTACAGATAAGCAAATGCTTAGAGATTTTGTCACCACCAGGCCTGCCTTACAAGAGACCCTGAAGGAAGCCCTAAACATGGAAAGGAACAAGCGGTACCAGCCGTTGCAAAAACATGCCAAAATGTAAAGACCATCGAGGCTAGGAAGACACTGCATCAACTAGCGAGCAAAATAACCAGTTAATATCATAATGAGAGGATCAAGTTCACACATAACAATATTAACCTTAAATGTCAATGGACTAAATGCTCCAATTAAAAGACACAGACTGGCAAACTGGATCAAGAGTAAAGACCCATCACTCTGCTGTATTCAGAGACCCATCTCACATGCAGAGACATACATAGGCTCAAAATAAAGGGATGGAGGAAGATCTACCAAGCAAATGGAGAACAAAAAAAGCAGGGGTTGCAATCCTAGTCTCTGATAAAACAGACTTGAAACCATCAAAGATCAAAAGAGACAAAGAAGGCCATTACATCATGGTAAAGGGATCAATTCAACAGGAAGAGCTAACTCTCCTAAATATCTATGCACCCAATACAGGAGCACCCAGATTCATCAAGCAAGTCCTTAGAGACCTACAAAGAGACTTAGACTCCCATACAATAATAATGGGAGACTTCAACACTCCACTGTCAACATTAGACAGATCAACGAGACAGAAAGTTAACAAGGATATCCAGGAATTGAACTCATCTCTGCACCAAGCGGACCTAATAGACATCTATAGAACTCTCCACCCCAAATCAACAGAATATACATTCTTCTCAGCACCACATCGCACTTATTCCAAAATTGACCACATAATTGGAAGTCAAGCACTCCTCAGCAAATGTACAAGAACAGAAATTATAACAAACTGTCTCTCAGACCATAGTGCAATCAAACTAGAACTCAGGACTAAGAAACTCAATCAAAACCGCTCAACTACATGGAAACTGAACAACCTGCTCCTGAATGACTACTGGGTACATAACGAAACGAAAGCAGAAATAAAGATGTTCTTTGAAACCAATGAGAACAAAGATACAACATACCAGAATCTCTGGGACACATTTAAAGCAGTGTGTAGAGGGAAATTTATAGCACTAAATGCCCACAAGAGAAAGCAGGAGAGATCTAAAATTGACACTCTAACATCACAATGAAAGAACTAGAGAGGCAAGAGCAAACACATTCAAAAGCTAGCAGAAGGCAAGAAATAACTAAGATCAGAGCAGAACTGAAGGAGATAGAGACACAAAAAACCCTCCAAAAAATCAATGAATCCAGGAGTTGGTTTTTTGAAAAGATCAACAAAATTGACAGACCGCTAGCTAGACTAATAAAGAAGAAAAGAGAGAGGAATCAATAGACGCAATAAAAAATGATAAAGGGGATATCACCACCGACCCCACAGAAATACAAACAACCATCAGAGAATACTATAAATGCCTCTACGCAAGTCAACTAGAAAATCTAGAAGATATGGATAATTTCCTGGACACTTACACTCTCCCAAGACTCGACCAGGAAGAAGTTGAATCCCTGAATAGACCAATAGCAGGCTCTGAAATTGAGGCAACAATTAATAGCCTACCCACCAAAAAAAGTCCAGGACCAGATGGATTCACAGCTGAATTCTACCAGAGGTACAAGGTGGAGCTGGTACCATTCCTTCTGAAACTATTTCAATCAATAGAAAAAGAGGAATCCTCCCTAACTCTTTTTATGAGGCCAACATCATCCTGATACCAAAGCCTGGCAGAGACACAACAAAAAGAGAGATTTTAGACCAATATCCCTGATGAACATCGATGCAAAAATCCTCAATAAAATACTGGCAAACCGCATTCAGCAGCACATCAAAAAGCTTATCCACCATGATCAAGTGGGCTTCATCCCTGCCTGGAATGCAAGGCTGGTTCAACATTCGCAAATCAATAAACATAATCCAGCATATAAACAGAACCAAAGACAAGAACCACGTGATTATCTCAATAGTTCATATGGAACCAAAAAAGAGCCCGCATTGCCAAGACAATCCTAAGTCAAAAGGACAAAGCTGGAGGCGTCACGCTACCTGACTTCAAACTATACTACAAGGCTACAGTAACCAAAACAGCATGGTACTGGTACCACAACAGATATATAGACCAATGGAACAGAACAGAGTCCTCAGAAATAATACCACACATCTACAGCCATCTGATCTTTGACAAACCTGAGAGAAACAAGAAATGGGGAAAGGATTCCCTATTAATAAATGGTGCTGGGAAAATTGGCTAGCCATAAGTAGAAAGCTGAAACTGGATCCTTTCCTTACCCCTTATACGAAAATTAATTCAAGATGGATTAGAGACTTAAATGTTAGACCTAATACCATAAAAACCCTAGAAGAAAATCTAGGTAGTACCATTCAGGACATAGGCATGGGCAAGGACTTCATGTCTAAAACACCAAAAGCAACGGCAGCAAAAGCAAAAATTGACACATGGGATCTAATTAAACTAAAGAGCTTTTGCACAGCCAAAGAAACTACCATCAGAGTGAACAGGCAACCTACAGAATGGGAAAAAATTTTTGCAACCTACTCATCTGACATAGGGCTAATATCCAGAATCTACCAAGAACTCAAACAAATATACAAGAAAAAAACAAACAACCCCATCAAAAAGTGGGCAAAGGATATGAACAGACATTTCTCAAAAGAAGACATCCATACAGCCAACAGACACATGAAAAAGTGCTCATCATCACTGGCCATCAGAGAAATGCAAATCAAAACCACAATGAGATACCATCTCACACCAGTTAGAATGGCAATCATTAAGAAGTCAGGAAACAACAGGTGTTGGAGAGGATGTGGAGAAATAGGAACACTTTTACACTGTTGGTGGGATTGTAAACTAGTTCAACCATTATGGAAAACAGTATGGCGATTCCTCAAGGATCTAGAACTAGATGTACCATATGACCCAGCCATCCCACTACTGGTATATACCCAAAGGATTATAAATTACTCTACTACAAAGACACATGCACACGTGTTTATTGCGGCACTATTCACAATAGCAAAGACTTGGAATCAACCCAATGTCCATCTGTGACAGACTGGATTAAGAAAATGTGGCACATATACACCATGGAATACTATGCAGCCATCAAAAAGGATGAGTTTGCGTCCTTTGTAGGGACATGGATGCAGCTGGAAACCATCATTCTTAGCAAACTATCACAAGAAGAGTAAACCAAACACCGCATGTTCTCACTCATAGGTGGGAACTGAACAATGAGATCACTTGGACTCGGGAAGGGGAACATCACACACTGGGGCCTATCATGGGGAGGGGGGAGGAGGGAGGGATTGCATTGGGGAGTTATACATGATATAAACGTCATGCACATGTACCCTAGAACTTAAAGTATAATTAAAAAAAAAAAAATCTCGTAGCTCTAAGCTCAAAAAAAAAAAAAAAAGAAAGTTATGTACTTAGAGGTAGTATAATAGCATGAACAAAAACATGAAAAAGCAAGAGGGTTTGAAAAACCATAGCCATTTTGTATTAATTGAATGATGAAGTGGGAAATGATGTTATGTTAGCATTATACTTCTAGAACAATATTTTCAGCTTGTTCTGAACAATATGTTTACTCCTTGAAAGGAATAAACAAGTATGTAGTAATGTCAACTCTGAGATGTTCTTAGGAGGCTGGAGACTGGTCTATCCAAATGAGAGTAATATTCTCTAGAAATGAAAGAGAGAAAAACAAAGGTAAAATGTGAAAGGAACTGGAAAAATGACCTGAAGGAAAATGGCAGAGCTTTATCATGCAGATGAACATAAGAGAGAAAATATAAATTTATCTTATTAGATTTGACCCACCTATTTTTTTTTATTTTTTCACTCAAGTTTCAGGGAACCTAAGTGAATAAATATTTACAAAAAAAAAAAAAAAAAGAAACATACTAGTATGTAATATTGCATAAAAACCCATAGTTTCACCTCAAAACTGCACTCAAATTCAGAGAGATATTTTTAATGTTATCAGAAAGAAAGAAACAAGTTATGCTTTTATCTCAAAAAGCCCAAAAAGAGGAAAAATAGAAAATCATTATCAGTCAGGTGGTGTTTTTCACGCCTGTAATCCCAGCACTTTGGTAGGCTGAGGCAGTCGGATCACCTGAGATCTGGAGTTGGAGACCAGCCTGACAAACATGGAGAAACCCCATCTTTACTGAAAATACAAAAATTAGCCAGGTGTGGTGGCACATGCCTGTAATCCCAGCTACTCGGGAGGCTGAGGCAGGAGAATTGCTTGAACCCAGGAGGCGGAGGTTGCAGGGAACTAGATAGTCCTATTGCACTCCAGCCTGGGCAACAAGAGCCAAACTCCGTCTCAAAAAAAAAAAGAAAAAAGAAAGAAAAGAAAAGAGAAAAGAAAATCAATATCAAGCAACATAGAGGAATACATTCATAAAGGTAGAAGAATATGGATAAAAACAAAAATGATTAATAAATATAAAAATTACTGTTATGATAAAACAATAAAAGAAATAGATGACGAGTCCAAGAGAGAAAACAGAGATATGCAACGTTAGGAAAAAGAAAATGGTAGTAGGTTTGGATTCCAATTCACCAACTCAGGTGTATTTTCCATGACTGGACTTTGCGACTTCAGACCCATTCTATGGAGTAGCAGAAACAATGTTAGGCATTCAAGAGTTATCTCCTTTTTCCAGCACTGGCATTCATTTTTCTCAGGGGCAGAGGGTGTACCATATGTGGTACCATGACTGGAGGGTGGAGGAGAGGTTGTTGAGCTTCAGCCTGGGTTATTACACTTATTTGCCATCATCTGCTCAGAAGCCTGTGTGCATCTAATTTCTGGATGTCAGTTTAGGTCACTGTTGAGTATATCCTCGTTACAGACCACAAGGCTTTTTCATGAGTCTATCTCTCTTCCACCTAACTAGAATGCCTGCTTCTTATAAGTGCTAGGAGAAAATTCTACAGCTTCCATGCCACTCTAGATGATAAGCAACTCATTTGCACCTCTCCAATGCTTGGGTTCCCAGAAAACCCCCTATGGCAGTGGAGCAAACCTCCAAGGTAGGTCAGGTCTCTCTGTCTGCCTGCCTGCCAGGACCTGGCAGAGCCCTTTCCACTGTAACGGTCCATGCACTGCTTGCATGTTAACCTTAGATATCTTTCTTCTCTTTGGGGATTTTGATGGTAGAGGTAGGCTGGGTGCCAGGTGCAAAAATTAAAATTACCTAGTAGAGGAGCAAGGGGATACATCTGTTGGTGGATCATCAGAATCTCATGTGACAACATGCAGATGTAGAGGCCAGAAAAATAATTTTAAGAGAATATTATGTATTTTGTTTAATCTTGATGGAGTATTCACAGTTGGGAAGGCACTGTGGTAAAGGCAGGGCTATCTATAGAAGTAAAGATAGACAAGAATGGCTCTTGGATCTTCCCCTTCTCTCCTCTCTTCCCATCCCAGCTTTTCTATTCTATCAATTTGGAAGTCTTTGTATTTCTACTAATACTTATGAATATTTGCTGGATCTGCCCAGCTTCCTCTACTTTTTTTTTTTTTTTGAGACAGAGTTTCTCTCTTGTTGCCCAGCCTGGAGTACAATAGTGTGATCTCGGCTCACTGCAACCTCCGCCATCGGGTTCAAGTGATTCTCCTGCCTCTGCCTCCCCAGTAGCTGGGATTACAGGCATGTGCCACCACACCCAGCTAATTTCGTATTTTTAGTAGAGATGGGGTTTCTACATGTTAGTCAGGCTGGTCTTGAACTCCCGACCTCAGGTGATCCACCCACCTCAGCCTCCCAAAATGCGGTGATTACAGGCATGAGCCACCATGCCCAACCAGCTTCCTCCACTTTTGTGACCCTCACTCTGGCTTTCTGTCTGGATATTCCAGCAATTCTTCCTGGTCTTCCCCTCCCTCCACCCTAGCTATACGACTGTCCTCTGTTCCAACTGTTATGCAATTCACCCAGCTTTTTGCAGTGCAACTTGTTTATTTTGCCTTAAGTCCTCAGATATGTGAATTCCTCTGGTGGGAGTACTTTTGACTCCTCTGTGGCTTTTTTTTTTTTCTGTAATTTCATCTTTTATTTTAGGTTCAAGGAATACATGTGCAGGTTTGCTACATGGGTATATCGTGTAATGCTGAAGTTTGGGGTACAATTGATCCCATCACCCAGGTACTAAGCATAGCACCCAATAGGTAGTTTTTCAAACCTTGAAAAGCTCCCTTTCTTCCCCTTTTCATAGTCCCCATTGCCTATTGTTGTCATCTTTATAAGTGTGAGTACTCAATGTTTAGTTCCCACTTATAAGTGAAAGCATGCAGTATCTGGTTTTCTGTTTCTGCCTTAATTCACTTAGGATAATGGCCTTCAGCTGCATCCGTGTTGCTGCAAAGGACATGATTTCATTATTTTTTATGCCTGTGTAGTATTCCATGGTACATATGTACCACACTTGCTTTATCCAACCCATTGTTAATGGGCACCAAGGCTGATTTCATATCTTTGCTATTATTCATGCTGCAATGAACATACGAGTGCATGTCATTTTGGTAGAACAATTTATTTTGCTTTGGATGTATATCCAGTAATGGGACAGCTGGATCAAATGATAGTTCAATTTTAAGTTCTTTGAGAAATATCCAAACCATTTCCCACAGTGGCTGAACTAATGTCCATTCCCACTAACACTGTATGTGGTCCCTTTTCCCTGGAGCCTCACCAGCATCTGTTGTTCTGTTGTTTTTAGATCGTCTTGTTTTGGTTTTGTATTGTTTTGTTTTTTGAGATGGAATCTCTCTCTGTTGCCAGGCCAGAGTGCAGTGTCACAACCTCGGCTCACTGCAACCTCCACCTCCCGGGTTCAAGCGATTCTTGTGCCTCAGCCTCCCGAGTAGCTGGGACTACAGGCCTGTGCCACTGCACCCAGCTAACTTTTTGTATTTTTAGTAGAGATGGGGTTTCATCATGTTGGCCAGGATGGTCTCTATTTCTTGACCTCATGATCTGCCCACCTCAGCCTCTGAAAGTGCTGGGATTAAAGGCGTGAGCCGCCGCACCTTGCCAGACCTTTTAGTAATAGCCGTTCTGACTGGCGTGAGATGGTATCTCAATGTGAACTCCTTCTCTTTGATGACCCAAACTTGATGTCTAGAAAACTTTCCCTACCCCACTTCCCCAACTATGTTATTGATCCAACTATATACTCTAATATCACCTAACATTTCTTCTACTGTAGCCCTTATCACGTGTCATTGCCAATACGTATGATAAGAGGTAACATTATCCAGTGTTTACTGTTTGCCAGGAACTGGGCAAAGTCCTTTGAAAATATTATCCATTTAATCTGCATCACACAGCCTTGAGAGACAGGTACTGTGATTTACTCCATTTCTCCAGTGGGGAAATTGAGGTTCAGAATGATGTTTAAAATTTGTTTTAAATTGTACAAGTGGTAGTAATAGGATTCAAACCCAGGTCTTACTCATCCCCAAGCTCTTACTTGCTCTCTCGCTCATTCATGGACTGTTCACAGGACTAGAACTTCCTCAAACACACAGTAAGTCCAGGCTGTGGTTAATTCCCTCTGAGAAGTCACCTCCTCTGTCAGCAATCTATCTGGGAGGTAATAGAACACAGTAGCATTAGAAGGAATTAAAGACCCCCCTCATTCCTGAAGTTTTCTCCAGCCTTGCTGATAGGCATACCATCATACCATCCTTTCTGGGTTTTCTACCCACTCCCTCTCATTCTCCTTTGCCAATACCTTAAATGTTGACATTCCTCAAGATCCTCTTTTATTCTCACTCCACATATTGAGTAGGTCATAGTTATTCTCTTGATCTAAGTTAACATCCGAATGCTGATCCCTTCCATATCTGTTTCTCTGTTGAAGGCACTCTGAACTCCAGACCTCTCTATCTGAGAGATTGCTGAATGAATTCTTTCAGCAGGCCTGTGGCTAGGTAAACACACCATGGCTCCCATCTCTGATATTCTTCATCCCTGCTTATGATGTAAGCTCCAGCAGATCACACATGATATCCTGTACCTTTTTTTTTTTTTTTGAGACAGAGTCTCACCCTATCACCCAGGCTGGAGCACAATGGCACCATCTCCACTCACTGAAACCTCCACCTCCCTGGTTCAAGTGATTCTCCTGCCTCAGCCTCCCAAGTAGCTGGGGTTACAGGCGCACACCACCACACCCAGCTGATTTTTTGTGTCTTTAGTAGAGGTGGGTTTTCACCATGTTGGCCAGGCCCGTCTCGAACCCCTGACCTTGTGGTCCACCCACCTCAGCCTCCCAAAGTGCTGAGATTACAGCCTAAGCTACTGAGCCTGGCCCTGTACTTTCATCTTCATACTGCCCTAGCCACTGGGCCACACTCAAACTGCTTCTTTTCCTCCAAATTTCCTCTCTGTCCTATGGTAAGTCAGTGTCCCCGCATCTACAACCTCTGTGGCTGGATCTCATCACTTCTCAACACTCTGAGGTGGGGGCTTCTCTATCTCCCCATTCCCAGATACCTTGGGATTTGGCAGCGGGGTTGAAATCCTCCATATCCTCAACCCTGCTTCTAGACTCTTATTAATCCACCTTCATGCAAGAGCTCCTGCTTATTAGAAGCATATGCTGTGGGGTTCTGGGGCTCTACCACTCCCCCTCCTTCTTTCCTGTTGTCATCTTCATAATTCTCAGTTATTTCTCCTCACTCATTGACAATTTTTTTTTTAAGACAGAGTCGTGCTCTGTCACTCAGGCTGAAGTGCAGTGGCGCTATCTCAGCTCACTGAAACCTCCGCCTCCTGGGTTCAAGCGATTCTCCTGCCTCAGCCTCCCAAAAAGCTGAGATTACAGGTGTGTACCACCACACCTGGCTAATTTTTTTTTTTTTTGTACTTTTAGTAGAGATGGAGTTTCACCATGTTGGTCAGGCTGGTCTCGAACTCCTGGCCTCAAGTGATCCGCCCACCTCAGCCTCCCAAAGTGCTGGAATTACAGGCTGTGAGCCACCACACCCAGCCTCACTGACAACGTTTAAGCTTGGATTGACCTACTCCTGCACTCCATGTCCTGCTGTCATTTTGGATTATATTGATGTCTACATGGCTGCAGATTTCCAGCCCTTTTACCTTGTCCATCCCAATAATTTTCACATCTGCTTCATTTCATGTACATATCCCCAAGGCATCCTGTGGTCTTCATGGGAGCTCCTCTTCTATAGAATCGTCAATTCAGACATACTCCTCTGAGACAGGCTCCTGGTCTGAAAATATTCTTGCTCACCACACACCACACCATGAGAACTTGGGGGAGACAATACAGCACCTGCGCCAGAATCAAGCACACTGGGGTTCAAATCCTGACTCTACCATCTACTGTGTGCTCTTGGGCAAATCATTTACTTTTCCCTATCTTAAAAATGGAGATGATAGTAGAATCCAACTCTCAGAATTTAGAGAGTTAAATGAGAAAGTGTATGTAGAATTGACTTATTTCACACCAGGCAAGTGACACAGGACACATTAAATTAATATTAGCTAATGCAAGAGGGTGCCTCATGGCACGCCTTCTGGGCTGGAGTGTTCTGTTTTGGAGGAGATTGTTTTTATTATAGGGAGTTCTCAGTTTAGTGACCTCTCTTGATTGTGTAGAGGTAAGGGAGGTAGGTCCTTATTGTTCTGGGGACAGACATCCCAACCCTTCAGATCAATATAGGCTGTTTCTCCAGATGCCTCTTGTCACAGGTAGTGCTGAAGAAGGTTGAATTGGTTTGTATGTCAATTCCAGAGGTTTTGAGGAGGGCAGAGACCAAGAGGTGAAGGTTTTAGCTTCAGATTTAAAGTTAGAGAGACCTTGTAGGGAGAAGTGGGTTGGAAACCCACTTCTAAAGAAAACCTGGGCTGGGTGCAGTAGCTCACGTGTGTAATCACAGCACTTTGGGAGGCTGAGGGGAGTGGATCACCTGAGGTCAGGAGTTTGAGACCGGCCTGGCCAACATGGTGAAACCCCATCTCTACTAAAAAAAAATTAAAAATTACCTGGGTGTGGTGGTGGGTGCCTGTAATCCCAGCTACTTGGGTGGCTGAGGCAGCAGAATCACTAGAGCCCAGGAGGTGGAGGTTGCAGTGAGCTGAGATTGCGCCATTGCACTCCAGCCTGGGCGACAAGAACTCTCTCTCAAAGGAAGAAGGAGAAGGAGAGAAAGAAAGACAGAAAGAGAGGAAGGAAGGAGGGAAGGAAGGAAGGAAGGAAGGAAGGAAGGAAGGAAGGAAGGAAGGAAGGAAGGAAGGAAGGAAGGAAGGAAGGAAGGAAGGAAGGAAGGAAGGAAGGAAGGAAGGAAAACCTGGTGTCAGGCAAGGGGCAAGGTTGTCAATCAAATTATCTTGAAGCTAGAAAGAGATAAGACCGAGTAGCCTGGCCCCTGCACCATGTCAACTGAACAACTATGGTAAATGAAAGTGTATGAGGGTTCTAGGTCCTTCAAGTGACTTGTATTTAGGGTGATCATGGCCCTTATTTTGCCTACGATAGTCCGGAATATGCCTATTGTCTTGGCCTCCTTTAGGATTTCACATTTGTCCTGAACAAAAGTGTTGTGCTCTAGATGATAAATTATATGGTCACCCTCACGGGGTCTTGTCCTTGCCAGACCCCGGGATAGTAACTGTGTGAAGCTTTACCAATCTGATACACAGCAGAGGCACACAGGGCTCAAATCTTGCCCTGGGAAATGCGTAACAAGAGCACAGGATGTAACACCCTTTTCTAGAGGGTCATAGCACTCATAGTTTTCTGCCAGCCCTTGGTGTAAGTCCAAGCTTACTTGGGCATGGGAATGTCTTGCCTAAGCATGATACCAAGGGAGTAACACCACACCTTTTGATGAGCCTCCTAGGCTGATATCAGGAGTAAGTGGAAAGTCCCTGGACTTCCCTCTTGGCAGCTGTGATACCAAGCCCTTCACCTAGAGGCCAGGAGGCACCCAGGCCCGTCTCAAAACAACCCATCTTAGTTGATTATTGTAGGATCTCTAGTCTTGAAGAATATGTGTTTCTGTTCCAGTTCCATTACAAAAGATAGGAGCAGTGGATCCCTCTTCCCATTACTGGACACAAGGACGTGCTTTAGCATTTGTGTGTGATATGGGCTTTGGTGTGATAACATGGACTTCTTGTCAGTCTAGGCATGTGAGTATCAAGGCTTCCATTCTGAGCCATTCCCAAGTCTCCACCCACCTAGCCTCATGACTGTGCCCAAGTTGCTCTCACCTTGCTTACTTGCAATCTTCTTATTAAATCAAATGAACACTTTTCAGTCCTTATCTTTCCTACTAGACGGTGAACATGGGTACCCATTTACATTATGATCACGATGATGGCAATATAATTACATGATTAGTAGTATTGCATCAATACTTAGTCCACTTCTAATTTTTTCATCCTACCACTTTCTGACTTCTAGCTTCACTTTTAGCATAATACTTTGTGTATTCCATGGTTCGCTATTTTACTTCCCCTATAGTCATATCCTGAGCACCCGGTTCTGTTTTCTTGCTTTCATACCCATTTCTAAAGCACCCTCAACCTGGCTCAACTTGCCTCTCTGCCTTCTCTGCTTCCACTTTTGGCTGTTGATGCTGTTTGAAAAGTCCTACCATTGTGCAGAGGGCATGATCTACAGTCAAGTTTTCCAACTCTTCCCAGGCATCCTTCTATCTCCCAATCAGTTCTCTCTCCCATTCTCCACAGCTCTTAATTCAGACATTATCCACTGTTATTAAACTCCAACTTCATTCATCTTCTGCCGCATAGGTGAGTGTTATCTCTCCATCTTGTTTCAAGTATCAAATGGAAGCCACCCTGTGAAAATTTCCTCAGTGCCCCCACCCTACACCTGTATGACCTGCACACAGACGCATCTTACCCACCCTCCTCTTTCTCTCCTGCCTCAACATCCCAAAGGCAACCTAACCTGGATCTCATTCTCTGCCTCCTTTTCTCTATCTTACACTACCTAATTCTCATTAGCTTTGAAATCAGCTCATATCTCTCTCCTCTTGAAAATTAGTCCTTTAAATGTCTGACTCTCTGCTACGGTCTTGTGTGTCTTCCTCTTACATTGCCACACTTCTTGAGAGAAACACCTGGATTCACTGTCTCCACTTACTGACCTCCTTTTAATTCCTCAGTTTGTACCCACCTGGCCTCACCACTACATCCAAATTGCTCTCACCTTGATTATAAAACACCTTCTTATTGTTAAATCAAATGAACGTTTTTCTTTCCTTATCTTAGTGGAACACAGTAGCATTAGAAGGAATTAAAGACCCCCCTCATTCCTGAAATTTTCTCCAGCCTTAGTGATAGGAATACCATCCCCTCCTGTTTTTCTAGCCACTCCCTCTCATTCTCCTTTGCCAATACCTTAAATGTTGGCATATCTCAGGATCCTCTTTTATTCTCACTCCACATAATGTATAGGTCATAGCTATTCTCATGATCTCAGTTACCATCTGAATGCTGACCCCTTTCATATCTATATCTCCATCGAAGGCACTCTGGGCTCCATATCTCTCTAGTGAAGACTTTTGACTTGAGTGTCCCTCAGATACCAGATGATCAAAAATCAAATTCATTATTTTTCCTATCAAGTAACTCTTCCTCATCCTGGTCTTTACTTCTGTGAATGGCACTAACATACGCTCCAAATTGAGCTCTTCCTCCTCCAAATCCAGAACCTCTCTCTCCTTGCCCATCCATACCCAATAATCAAGTTCCATATTTTGCAATCTATTAACATGTTTCAAACCTACCTTCATCTCTCCATTTCCGCCACGATCTGCCTTTTGGCTGGGTTATTGCCATGAGCTAAGTTATTACCTTTTCTTTTGCCTGCCTCCCAAACCCCATCATTCTTTTTTTGAGACAGAGTCTTACTCTGTCACCCAGGCTGGAGTGCAGTGGCATAATCTCGGCTCACTATAACCTCCGATTCCCGGGTTCAAGAGATTCTCCTGCCTCAGCCTCCCAGGTACCTGGGACTACAGGCGCGTGCCACCACGCCTGGCTAATTTTTGTATTTTTCGTAGAGATGGGAGTTTGCCATGTTGGCCAGGCTGGTCTTGAACTCCTGACCTAGGTGATCCACCCACCTCGACCTCCCAAAGTGTTGGGATTACAGGCATGAGCCACCGCACTTGGCCATCCCATCATTCTTTATGTCCTAAATTCGATATGTTGGATTACTCATCATTTCTCATGTCTGTAGAATAAGGAGGGCACAGCGATTTATCAGACTAACTCACACAAATGTACTGCGCTACCCCTCCCATGTCCTTAACACTCCAATCCACCTTGTAGCTGGACTCATCTTTCTAAGGTGAAAGGGTTATAGCAGCACTGTCTTGCTTAAAACTCTTCAGTGATGTCCCGCTGTTTTCAAAACAAGTCTAGACTTCTCAATGTGTCTTATGAGTCCCTTCATGGTCTGGCCCCCATCTTGTCCCCTATTATGGATTGAATTGTGTTCCCTTAAAATTCCTACGTTGAAGTCCTAACCCTCAGCACCTCAGAATGTGAGCTTACTTGGAGCTAGGGCGTTTACAGAGGTAATCAAGTTAAAGTGAGGTCATTAGGCAGGGCACTCACGCCTGTAATCCCAACACTTTGGGAGGCCGAGGTGGGTGGATCACCTGAGGTCGGGAGTTCAAGACCAGCCTGACCAATATGGAGAAACCCCATCTCTACAAAAAAGACAAAATTAGCTGGAAATATGGTGGCAGGCGTCTGTAATCCCAGCTACTTCGGAGGCTGAGGCAGGGGAATTGCTTGAACCTGGGAGGCAGAGGTTGGAGTGAGCTGAGAGTATACCATTGCACTCCAGCCCGGGCAACGAGAGCAAAATTCTGACGCAAATAAATACATAAATAAATAAAATAAAATGAAGTCATTAGGATGGGCTCTAATCCTAGACAACTGGAGTCCTTATAAAAATGAGAAATTTGGACACAGAGACAGACACATACAGAAGGAAAATGATGTGGAGATAGAGGGAGAACGCCATGTGGACATGAACATGGCCATCTGTAAGCCAAGGAGAGGGGACAGGAGCAGCTCCTTTCCTCACAGCCTCAGAGGGAACCAACCCTGCTAACACCTTGATTCCAAGCATCTGGTCTCCAGAATTGTGAGGCAACCCATTTCTGTTGCTTAAGCCACCCTGTTTGTTGTTCTTTTTGTTTTTCTTTGAAATGGAGTTTCGCTGGAGTGCAGTGGCGCGATCTTGGTTCACTGCAACCTCTGCCTCCCAGTTTCAAGTGACTCTCCTGCCTCAGTCTTCCGAGCCCACCGTCACGCCAGGCTAATTTTTGTACTTTTAGTACAGACAGGGTTTCACCATGTTGGTCAGGCTGGTCTCAAACTCCTGACCTCACGATCCACCTACCTCGGCTTCCCAAAGTACTGAGATTACAGGTGGGAGCCACCGTGCCTGGCCACTGTGGTACTTTCTTCTGACAGCCCTGGCCCTCTTTTCTTTCCTACGCTTCTACCAGCAGTACCCCTGCCCCCTTGTTCTACTCTCTACATCCCCTGAAGACGGTCAATTCTCTTAAATCTTCAGGCCTTTGCACAGACTATTTCCTCAGCCTGAAGGCTCCTTTCCTTAGTAGTTTGCCTGCCTAACTCCTGTGTCATTTAATGTCTTGGCTTAGTGACTTCCTCCTCTGGAGAGTTCTTCCTGGCCATCCATCCTTCCTCCATCTCCACCCACAAGACTTTATTAAATGCCCTTCTGGGTAGCACATAGCATGCAATTAATCAGACTATGCATTATTCCCTATTTTCTTGTCTCCTCGCTAGATGGCAAACTTCCTGAAAGTAGGAATTATGTTGTAGAAATCTACGATTTCTGCCTTTTCAGCACCCTTTGGTACTAGCTCCCCAATTTTCTCTTAGAAAAACTCACCTTCCCTACTGCCAGTCCATAAGATTCAAATGATCCCACTCCATAGCTCAGGGCTGAGCAGGGAATCCAGACCCTGTGCATGTATTTATATCCGCTTCTCATGGCCATAGAGATGGATTCAGGGGTGACCATTACCTGCTGGGACCACTGAGAGCAAGCTCTGAGATTTCTGCCAGGACTCTCAGGACTGAGAAACTCTCCTGTTGCTGGAATTACTACATGCGGGGCTGCTGGTAACCCATGACCTTGTTGATTCTACATGGGAGAGCCCACCAGAAAGTAAGGCTGACGCAGGGGCAGAGAGAGCTGTGGTAGGGAGAAAGACCAGTTCTTAACTAAACCAGGGCTTGGGATGTTTGTCCACTCCAGGGCTCTTTTCACAGTCTGACATTTCCCCTATGTGGGTCATATGTTCACCAATGAAAAAATAATAGGCAGGAATAAACTTAAGAAGAAAAGGTAGATTATAACCTAAGTCTTATTCAGGGTGTCCATATATATAGGCCTCTTGATACCCAATTTATCCTGCGTTATTATTCAACTTGTTCAGTTACTAAACTGATGAAAACATTGAATTGGCTAAGTTGTATATGTCTGTGTGTATCTTAATGGGCATATGCATAGCTTGAGAATCTGTTTTGTAAAGGTTCTGATTGTATTAGTATGATCCATAGTAAGTATCAGTTCAAGTAGTGTGTGCAGTGCTTAAGATCCAGGCTTTGGAGGTGAGCAAATCGCAGTCTGACTCTTGGCTCTGCCATTTCTCAGTCGTGTAACTTTGGGCAATTTATGTATCCTCTGAGCCTGGTTTCTTTATTTGCAAAAATGAGGATAATAATGATACTACTTCATGGGGCCATTGTGGGAATAAAAGGAAATAACATATATAAATAGCACATAGCACAAAACCTGGGTACACCACACAGCCACGAGAAAAAAAAAAAAGCTTTACATTTCTTTTTAAAATAAACATTTTATTAGAAAACATATGCATTTTCTTTTAAAAAAAGAATACATGCCAACTTTGATATTTTAGCCACTGCTTTTTGTCTCTTCCCAGTAACCCACATTTTTTTCTGATTATGTATAATTGAGCCAAAGAGACCAATGTGAAAACACCACTCCACAAGGTCCCACAGAGAACCTATGCTTGCTCTTTTTTTCTTTACAAAGTGTCTCTTTGTGCTTCGCTGAGGGAGGATTTTAAGCACCCAGCAATACATTGTCCTCCGTTCCCACTGCAGGGTCATTGGAAAGGAACTCTGGGGAGCAATGTGGGTTCCTTTCCTTTGGAAAACATTAAAATAACTTCCAGGATCCCCATCGTTATACTCCCCTTTTCCATTAACACACAGGAGCTATGAAACCACTTCTAGGAAATGCATGCTCCAGTGTTCATGACGGGAGCAGATGGTTAAAATAAGCACAGGAGACCTTCAGGCATTGGTTTGTCTTAATCCACAGGGAAAATTGCTGAGTCCCAGAATCAAAAGGAAACTTACTCACGTTATTGCATTCAATGAGTCCTGTGACAATTTCCCTGGCAGATGACAACAAAATTCTTCCCAGATCTCATCCTGTCTTGCAATCGTCTCCCCATGGGTAATCTCAATCTAACCATGGTTTCTCTATAAACCTGGACTCTAGAATCAAACTCAGCTCCTTAACACAACTGACCAGATCTTGGCACTATAGGATTGTCTTCTTCCAGGACCTGGGCTTTGTGTGTCTGTCAGTATCATCTGTCTAATAAACCATTGGCAATTTCGACCCTGAACCAATCTACCAGTTTATATTGGATTTATGAGAAAACCAAGAACCCAGATTCTTTTCACTACAAGTTTTCTCATATCTGATATTTGATAGCAAACTGTGTACCAGCAATTAGGAACTTCCTTCTTTGAGGAAGGGAGCTGAGGGCTGTAGGGGGAAATCAAATTGCCTTCGTATTCTTAGATGATTTTCTTTTAAGGGCAAGAGGCTCACCAGTAAGTGTCCCTTTTGTCTATAAAGCTGCTATGATAAATAGGGATACGACACAAAAAACGCTTTTTCCACCCTTTCCTTACTTTCAAGGGGCTTCTGTATCTGGCAATCAAAACAAATCTTCAAACTCTCGTGGATGTTTTAAATGATGGGAAATATTAAAAGATCTCCAAGTGATAGACTACTGGTGTTTGTCCACCAAGAAAAAGGCAAGAATTTTGGAGTGAGAGATAGCTTTTAGCTAAAAAGTGATCCCCACCTCTACCCTACCTTTTGGAAAAATGAAGACCCCTCCCCCCCTTTTTAAATCATAGCTAAAAGGTTTCTAGTTTGAGAACTGGGAGATTCTCAGTGTTCCTACATGTAGCAAATACAACTCCCTGGTCGTTCAAATCTGAACAACCTGTGCTGAATAAATTCAGTATTGTTTATCTAAAGATTTGTTCTTTGCCCATGGTTGGATATCAAATATTAGCCACTGGATGACTAAATCTGATGTGGGAGTTTTCAGCCAGACAAGAATCTGTTTCTAGAAGAACTGATTGACTTTAAAATAAATAATACTTGGAAAGGACTATTTTGAATGCTTCGGATAGGTTTTACTGATTCTTTTTTTTTTTTTTTTCAGGTTGGATGTAAATGTTTTTGACTGGCAAAAGACTGACAGTTCTCAGCTCCTTGATTGCTCAGGTGAATGTTGTCTTGGTTTCCTCAATTACTGGTACAATTATAGCAGTGCTAAGAATGACTTCTCCTTAAAAAAAAATTCTGATTTACTTCTTATAGTGTTACATCTTAGCTGAACTGAGAAGTTCATAGATCAGAAAGTTTGGCCCTTTTTTTCTTCCCTTCCTTCTTTCCTCTCTTCTTTCCTTCGTTCCCTTCTCCTTCCTTCTCTCTTTGACCCCCTTCCCATCTCCTGTCTTCCCTTCCTTTCTCCCTCCCTCTCCTTCCTCCCTCCCCATCCCTCTCTTCCTCCCTCTTTCTCCCTTACAATAGAATATGCGTTGTCTCATTAACGTTGTTAGAAGCAGGGTCATGACTAATAAGCACTGGCTTGCTGCAAGCACTTGCACGAATAAGTTTTTTGACTTCTTTAGGTAAGTATGAATCTACTAGACTGCAGCAGATAGCTGCAAATGTCTTCAAGTCTTCATCACCACGGGGTTTCAGAGGTCTTAAGAAAACTGCACATAGACATCTTCAGGTTGTAAGAGCATTAGGGAACTTGAATGTGACCATCTTCGTAAGTCTCTGTACATCTTTTAGTCGTGCCTGATTTGTCATCACAAAAGACACAACTAAGAGTTTAAAAGAATTTAAAATAAAATTCTCAATGTAGAGACAAATTCATGGATTATCTGATGTACTGGAAGCAGCCAAACTCATCAATTTTCTCCCAATTATCTCCAGTTTTCTCCCTCAAATTTCACATCTGAGCTATGAAGAGAGAGGGTGAATGTGGTTTGTGGAGACTGTGGAAGGTGGTTGAGAGCAGTTATCCAGAGATCTGCTCTTTTAACTGTGTTGGTTTCCATTGGGATATAGGAACCATTTTATCTTTTGTCTCCGTCAGGCGTATCTATCAGTCCTGGGTCATAGCCTAAAAAGATCCCCATAAAAAAGCACAATCTGGAGAAGTACAGAGGCCTCCGAACTAGGTCTAGTCTCTCAGATAGAAATGCCCAAAGGAAAAATATAATTAACGCTCAGTCTCAGGTCTCAGAGTAGGGGCACTGTGTGAATTTGTTTTCCAAAGGAAGTAAGGGGAAGAAAAAGAACATGCAAACAGCAAAACACGACACCTGAAAAGTGCACTGACCAGCAAGCTTTGTCAAGACCCCAAGAAAACATCAACAGCTGAGGAATGAACAAATGTGTGGAGTATATTAATAAGGTTTTCTCCCAGTAGCTTCATCTTTGAAGGAAACACTGGCGATTTTTTCTTCTGGATTTTATTGGTTCTGATGACTGACATAAAAGCAAAATAAAAAAATTTATCATGTGGATCTTTTAAAACACAATGCAGATAAAGGAATGTAAAATGATTTTCATGTTCCTTTCATATTCTTCTACAGAGACTGTGATACCATTTCCAGCTACTAATGGTGAAGCCGTTCTGTCTTTTCACATCCATATTCACTGCCAAGATGAGCTTGTTCACGATAAGCAAGTAGCTGTGAGTCATCGGGTTGGAGCGGTTAGTCATACACAGAGAGGCAACATGAAGTCTGGTTGATTAATCAGAAATTCATAGTGAGAAAGGCCAGGTATCATTCACATCAGATTAAGGGTTAAAGGCTTTTGGTGTAGAACTCAGTCATGCTGCTTTTGAAGATACATGCACACACAGATATAATAGACACATATGTATGTATCTATCATACATACATGTGTATTTATGTGTGTGTGTGTATTCGCCCACTCACATCCCACCCACAGAATAAGATCTGGCAGCTTTCAGAGTAGCAATCACCAAAACCTCTCTGTGTTCACACATTTTTTACAAGTTAACAATGGAATGACTTCTAAATCTTTGGTTTATCAAAAAGAGAGCTTCTAAAATCACAACATTTTTGATTATTTTTTCTATAAGTGCACAGCGAACAACTTTTTTTTTTTTTACAAAAGATAAAAACAGTGCCTTAGTGATTTAAATTAAAAAAAAACAAAACAACAGCAATAGCTCCTTTCTACAGCATGCAACAATATAAAATGGTGAACTGGAGCTACAGTGAACCTTACAGAGACTGTCCTGAAAGTTTAGTTTTTTCCAACTCCCAGCCAAAGCCACGAGAGGTAATGAGGAATGCACATTAGACCATTGTCTTTTTACTTCCATTGTTTTCAATGTGCAATTCTGTTTTCTTTCAAAAACCCAGATCTGAAATTCTCTCCTGTAAATATCATCCGTATTTGTCTTTACAATGTAATGATTTCCAATTTCCCCAGAGCAACACAAACCAATACTTTCTTGAAAACTGAATGAGAATAGAAGGAACATTGTGACTGATGAACCAAGTCACCAGTTTCTTCCTCAAGAAATTCTTGCGACTTCCTTTTGCAGCAAATTGTGCGTGTGGAGAATGAGTTCTCCAGAAGAACCTGGATTGTTACATTTTTCAAAAATGGCTTTCTTAGGAGTATGGCAGCTTGTTAGAGCTGAGAAATCCTCCCCGCCCAATGTTGGGGCAGAAAAAGAAAGATGGCCCAATGAGGAACAGGAAAGGATTGGTACCTTGAGGGAAAAGTGGAGTGAGAGAAAGATAAAGTGATAATAGCAAAACAAAAGGAGAAGTTGGACTCCCATAAGTAATAGTCCTGTTATAGGAACCCAGGGTGTTGATTCCAGGGTATGTGAAATGATGTTATTCTCTAGTCCTGTCTGAATTATCCCTGGTACGGCTTCCTTCCTGTGCCTCGAGATATGTTTCTACCAATGTGGTCATCTCTAGTCTTTGGAACTAAAGGGGGCTGGCTGTGTTGGGGAGTTTGTGGCATCTCCTTCAGGGAAGAAGGTCTGCATCCTTCAGGGTTCTCATCTAGGACACGTACTTATCAGCAGAGATATGGTGGGAATGATTGGGCCACTGGTTAAAAAAGAAGAAAGTTCTGGGTGGAGTTCTGTGGACTCAGTTCAGGTTAACTGTTATTAGTGACCACACAGAGTCCTGGGTACAGGTCCAGAACCACTCCAATGGGGCAGTTTTGTGGTAGAGGGACATTGAGTTGATTTAGCTTTCCTCAAAAAAGATTGGTTTTGTCCCTCTGTCTCAAGAACTTTTGATTTGAAGCTGGGTCTGGCTTCTCTTTTGAAAGAAAGTAATGGACACATTGGGCAGGTATGTCTTCCATAACCTTGGAGGGCTGGCTTCCCTGTGCTCCCAAAAGACTGTGTCTCGTTTCCACGTTATCTCCAGTGAATTAATGAGAAAAGCTTGCAGTGTGAGCTTATGCCCCAACAATGCCTGAGAAAAATAATGAACTAGAAAATATACTGGCCTTTGAAAAGGCAGTGAAATATCTTTTTTGGCATCCTTAATCTGAGAAAGCACATTTCTGAATGCATGTTGAAATCATTAACAGGTACTGAATGTTGGTAAATATTACAGTATATGTATTTCTTAAAATGTCTTCTATTTGTTCTTGTTGATTGGCACAGAAGTCTCCATTGCTTCTCTTTAATTCTCTTCTTCTTCTTCTTCTTCTATTTTTGGACAGTAAAGTACGTATGGCTGTGTGCTTTCCCCCATGGAACTCCTATTGGTCTTCCGTAGCGCTGGTGCATCGGGCATTCTACCACTGCTGTAAGTGAAAGTCCATGGAAGAATTCAAATTGAGATCAGTGACATCCAGGAAATCGATGTTGAAGATGCTGGGACTGCTGGTGCTGAGGGCGCTAAAGCCTGGTGTGGAACTTGGCAGAGGGAGGTCCAGCCACTCTATGGTTTCCCAAGGAGATTCAGTGAAGCTTAACTGCAGCCCACTGCTGTCCACAGAAGAGGGCGAAAACTGTGTCTGCATCGGAGAGAGGGGGCCTGGCAAGATCTCATATGCATTGAAGAGGTCTTCTGCAGCCTTCCCAGAGAATCCATCCATTATCCCATCAAAATGAGGTTCTTCGCTCCCAATTTTTAGAAGGGTGACATCACTCACCTTTCCTAGGGGGCTCTGGGAATTTACTAAGACTTCAAGATGCTCATCACTGTCGGTGGCACAGGGATCAAAGGGGATCTGGCTGCCTGAAGAGGCTTGTTCAAAGGAAGCCAAGGGCTTGGGGAGGACAGCAGCTGGACTTTGGGAAGATCTGGGTATCTTTGGGACTTTTTGAAGACATGAGTGATCCTCTCTAGCGTCTGGCATTTCTGTGGGCAATACACGATGTGACTTGTTAAATCACTTCAAATTGAGCATGCCACGCAATATGAGTGAGTTACACTTAGATACGGAAGACGGCCATGCTTCCCTGGTCACCGCTCACCACCCAATCTCATCTCTAAGCTGCTCTGTCAATCTCGAATTCGTCGTCCCTCTGGTTTTTCCCAAACCCTTTCCTGTTGGGAATTCTACTCTGTGATTCTTAAACTCTCTTCCCTGAAGGTTCCTGTGCCTACTCCTCTGACCCCTGGTGGTCCCTTGAGGACACTGATTCCATCCCGACACCCTCAGTGAGGGCCTGAAGATGAGGGACCAGGTGCCACACCATTGCCACTTTCTGATTGCTACTCCTCCTCCTTCTGATGACAACTCAGCAGTTTTGGGTTTTGAGGGTGACACCAATGCCTCACCCCTAGCCTTCTGGTCACTCCTCCTCATTCACTGAAAACTCTACTTCCTACTCCATTGCCTTTCCCCCACTTCAGCCCTTCTCATTCTGTAACCTGAGCATCCTTGGAAATCACAGCATTCATGGTGGCCTCTCAGCTCCCGACTTGCTCTCAACTCCAGTGATTCCCTCTTTCCCACCCTGTCAGACACATCTTGGATTGTGTCATCTCCAAATACTGCATCCCTCTGAAAGCTCACTTTCAAGCTATGTTTTCTACTCGCTGTCCATCCTCTCCAAACCCTCCAAGCCACTTATTAAGTACCTGGTAACAATAATTTTGCAACCATTTACCGTCACGCCAATCCACAGACTCTACTACGTTATCACTGTCCACCAGTCCCTCTGGTCTTCACTTCTTTCCTTGTCCAGCCTGTAGTTTTGGCAGAACCCTACCTCTGGATGAACCTGACCATCTGCCTTCACTGAGCATGCTCTGGATCAGCAGAACATTGCAACAGAAAAATTAAACAACAAAACTGACTTGGTTTCACTTTAGATTTCTGATGTCAGACCTACCGCTGGCATTTAAGACTGCAAAACAACCCTGCTGTGTTTCTCCAGAAAACTCAATTCATTCATGATTAAGTCATAACTGCTCTTCTTCACTTGAATCTTCCACACTCCCCTTCTACATCCTCATGCGTTTCTGGCCTTGCCACATATTTCATTAAAGATATACAAGAGCAAGCCAGGTGCGGTGGCTCACGCTTGTAATCCCAGCACTTTGGGAGGCCAAGGTGAGCGGATCATGAGGTCAGGAGATTGAGACCATCCTGGCCAACATGGTGAAACCCCATCTCTAATAAATATACGAAAAATTAGCTGGGCATGGTGGCGCACACCTGTAGTTCCAGGTACTCGGGAGGCTGAGGCAGGAGAATTGCTTGATCCCGGGAGGGGGAAGTTGCAGTGAGCCGAGATTGCACCACTGCACTTCAGCCTAGTGACAGAGTGAGATTCCATCTCAAATATATATATATGTGTGTGTGTGTGTGTGTGTGTGTGTATGCATATGTATGTGTGTGTGTGTGTGTGTCTGTATAAAAATACAGGCATCTGATATGAACTCTTCTTATTTTTCCATCACAGAACTTATATACACACATATGTTTGTACCCATCTCTTTCTTCTTCCCTCTTGTTACAGTGGAGGAAAGGTGTGTTCACTTGCTTGTTGTCTGTTTCCCTTACCAGACTGTAAACTCTATAGAAATCAGGACTTCGTCTGATGCAGCACCGAGACTAGCACAATGCCTGGCTACCCCTTCTCTGAGTCCTTTGCTACCTCCGTCTCTGAAATCTTAAATGTTTTTGGCCCAAAGATTCTTCCCTGAGTTCTTTTCTTTTTTTCTACACATCCTCCTCAGGTCATCTTATTCATTTGTGTGGTTTGAAATTCTAGGTACACACTCTGTAATTTTTTAAGTAAATAAATGAACAAATTAAAAGATGACAAAAAGCACATGTTGATTATGTTTTATTGCTAGCATGAATAACATTTAAGCCTGAATGAACTATCCAGTGGAAGGTTACTAATTGAATTTCACTTTGAGTTGGTGGCACAAAACGTTCATTATCTGCTTTTTTCTTTTCTCATAATTGAGAAGGCAGGCACATTGAGATTAGAACATAGAAAGAAGTAGTGCAGCAAGAGAAAACACTTAAGGAAACAAGGATTAGGCGGAGACATGAAAACTATTAAAATGATTCTGAAAAATGCTCCTAGGACAAAGGCAGTGAGGAATCATCCACTATGCTTTCTTTTATCAGCTGTAAAAATGTGCGAGAAGCTCAAAGGAAATGACTCTCCCTGAGGACTGCCTGGTACATCCGACTCACAGTGTGCATCTGATCTTGCTACCGAGAGTTCATTCCTTAAGAGTTCACGCAGGTGCAGAATGCCCTAATGGACAGGACACAGGCAGTCTTACCTCCACTTTCAATAAGCACGTCCGGGAGTTCATCCATCTGCTGACTCCGGGTCATTTGCTATTACAGATTTTTTTTTTTTTTTTGGAGACAGAGTCTCGCTCTGTGGCCCGGGCTAGAGTGCAGTGGCCAGATCTCAGCTCACTGCAAGCTCCGCCTCTTGGGTTCACGCCATTCTCCTCCCTCAGCCTCCAGAGTAGCTGGGACTACAGGTGCCCGCCACCTCGCCTGGCTAGTTTTTTTGTATTTTTTTTTTTTTTTTTTTTTAGTAAAGACAGGGTTTCACCGTGTTAGCCAGGATGGTCTCGATCTCCTGACCTCGTGATCCGCCCGTCTCGGCCTCCCAAAGTGCTGGGACTACAGGCTTGAGCCACCGCGCCCAGCCAGAATTTCTTTTTTTAAAGACTGAATAAAATTGCATTGTATAGATATAACACATGTTGTTTATCCATTCATTTGTCAATGGACATTTGGGTTGTGTCTACCTTTGGGCTACGGTGAATCATGCTGCTATGACCATGGGTCTATTGCCTAATGGCTTTTTAACCATATTTGATTCAGCTTCAGTATTAATTTTAGGCAGATAAACTGCTGAATGAAACAGTCTACTACAACAGGAGAAAGGAAAAAGAAGGCAGAATGCTTCCTAGCACAGAGTATTTTAGAGTCAGTTCTATTATTTGACAGGTTTTCATCCCAGGAGCAGGACATCTTAGTATATAGAAAATGTCTTTTTAGGCTCTTACTTTGAAGTGACCTGAATCTACCTCTTGCTTGGTTTCTGCAATGTGGTCCAAGAACTTGGCTCGTATTTTGTTGGTTCTTCATTGCAGTAGCTTGAGGAAGCTGTAGACACTTGTAGGGTATGTCCCCTCCTCTCTGGCTCATCTCAGTAGAGTCTTATTTCTGGACGTCCACTTTGCCTGGCCCTCTTCTTTTGAAACTGAAGAATCAGCTGATGAAGGAATGGGGAGAACAAAGGCATATATCCATCTCACTACTCTGGGAGCCCAGACTCCATAAACACAGGTGTCACTAATCAATATGGATGGGAGCACTGACCAAAAAATGAGTCATTTATCAGTTCAGAAGGTACCAGAAGCCTAAGTGTCTGGCAGGTAATTGAAATGAACTCAATATAGAATAAGAAAAAGAGGCAGAGAGCAGAGCATAGTTGTGGCTCAAAGTAGCAGAAGAGCCTTGCTTTAGGCAATTGTCTTGCAGCGATGTGGCTCCTGGGTTGCCAGATCCTCTAACTTTTTAGAAATGAGAAAGCCCACTTTGCATACCATCTCCTGTTATTTTAAATATTCTTTAAGCCAAACAAAACTTAACTGTAGGCTGACTTTGATCTGTGGGATATCCGTATACAGCAACCGATGTAAATGTTCTTCTCTGGGTTAAGCACATATGAAGGGCTATCAAATACCTTATCCAAGCTCAAACTATTTGAAATAGGGGATCATTAATTGTTTTCGGTTTTTCTTTTCTTTTCTCTTCTTTTTTGAGACAGGGTTTTGCTCTTGTCACCTGGGATGGAGTACAGTGCTGCGAACTCAGCTCACTGCAACCTCCGCCTCCCAGGTTCAAGCAATTCTCCTGCCTCAGCCTCCCGAGTAGCTGGGATTACAGGCACGCACCACCACACCCAGCTAATTTTTGTATTTTTAGTAGAGACGGGGTCTCACCATGTTGGTCAGGCTGGTTTCAAACTCCTGACCTCATGTGATCCACCCGCCTTGGCCTCCCAAAGTGCTGAGATTACAGGTGTGAGCCACCAGACCCAGCCTTGTTTTTTCTTTTTCCGACTTTTAAATTTTGAGACTTTCCAAATACAAACGAAAGCAGAGGATACAGTGAACCTCCTTGCGTTTATTATACAGCTTCAACACTCATCAATGTTTTGGCAGGGTCATTGAATTTTAAAGCCAGGGAGCACCTTAGGAAGTATTATCCTGACAATCACTGTCATCTATTTGAGAAGCTATTATGTACCTGAACAAAGTGGTAAGTGCTAGGT
>NW_022680911.1:0-58829 GCF_009764315.1 Trachypithecus francoisi | reverse complement strand
CACAGTTGAGGGAGGTGATACATCTGTGATTCCGCCTGGAATACTGCGTTGCTCCTGGAAGTGGGAAGAGGGAGTTTCCGAGACTTCCCCCGGGCTCTTCCCACTATAGGGGCTCATACCACAGGTCAGGGAGTAAAGTGAGAGCTCTGTTAGCTGCTAAGCATACTCATATCAATTGCACATTTAGGGACAGAGAAATGACAACTGGATGAGGCTGTGGCCTCTTCATCCAGGGATCCATTATTACCTAGCCTTCACGTGTCCTCAGTCTTGTTGGGGAGGGGACATGGTGGCATTGTGGATCTTATGGTGTCAGGGTCAGCTCTAATACTATATAAATGATCCTCAGTCTGGGTGTTCCCTTTTCATCAGTTACTGTTACTCTAATCAATGACCCCAGATGCTTCTGGAGAATAATGAATGAATACCATGTGGTAATGTTGCAGGATCTTTTTCCAAGAATACCCAACCTCCCCTACAATCCATGAGCTGTAGGTCTCAATTATCTCAGTCTGAAAACTGGCTAGGAAATTGCAGTTTTGTGTTGCAGCCTTCTGCGGGCCAGATCTCGGTGTTGTTGTTTCCTGCCACCACCTGGCATCTGCTGTCCTCGCCCTCCACCATTCCCACTGACACCACGAAGCCTGGTCTCACGGCAGCACCTCCTCTTGTCGATCCTGGACTACAAAGGATAGTGCCCTGAGTCTCGGAAAGACGCAGGTGCCCTTCTCACTAGTGCCTTCCTTGGTAGCCTAGAGAGGGGAGTTCCTTGGTAGCCTAGAGAGGGGAGTTCCTGTGAGGCCTCCAAGGACACATAGGCAAGTGCTGGATTCTGAATCTGCTGGCATGTAACGAACCATTCCAACATTCCTACCTCCCTGTACTTTCTGGCTTCTTTGATGCTTCGCAAATACAGTTCTATAATCTCTACCTAATTCACTGCAGCAACTGTTCCATCCACATTTCAAGGAGCCACTCCAGCAATGTGTTAGAGCCCGAGGTGTCCTTGCCAAGCCATTAAATCCTGAGAGTGCTCCCAGGTCAGTGTGTTCTCGTGTATACAGCCTTTAGTCTCCCACCCACGTGGCAGAGCCTACAGTAAAGATCCTGAAAGTAGCAGAACAGCAATGGATCAAGTGAACCCAAGATATGACTAAAACTATTTCTGATGGCAAAGCCTTTGATGACAAGAGTCTGGCTCATAGAAAGATGGCCCTGAACATGGCACCTCTCACCAAGTCCCTCACTCTGACCTACTAAGCTTATGTGCCCAGCCTTGATCACAGTTGGGGTTGAAGGAAGACCTCATGGAGGCCACGCAATAACTGCACTGCCTATGTGCCTGTCACTGCTGATTCCTCCCACACCATCCTCTGCCCCAGCCAGCCCAGCCCTGCCATGCCCTGCCATTGCAGTCAGGGCTCTTTGGGAGTGGGTGACAGAAAATTCACTTGAGTTGGCTTAGGCAAGAGGGGAAGCTCATTGGTCAGTAAGTTAGCCACGGGCAGAACAGGGAACAGCTGGGTCTCAGGAATACCTGGACTCAGAGTCACCAGCACTGTTAGGATTTGCAGGCTCCTTAACCTTGTGTCTGTCTCCACCTCAGTCTGCAGATCAGTTTTGTGCTCTCAGAGCAACTTTCCCCACAAGGTTGGAGTCAGACTGCTGGCAGTACGAGGCTTCCATCTTCCTGGTTTTGACCCCAAGAAAGGATGGGACTCCCCTCCATTAGTTCCGATTCAGAAAATTCCAGAAAAAAGTTTCTGCTTGGTCTGGTCTGGGTTGGCTGGGTAGCTGGGACACTAAAACTGCCAAGCCCTCTAGTGTCATGTGGTTGAAGTAGGGTAGGGAGATGTATTAGTTCAGGGTGTCACGCCAAAATACCACACACTGGGTGGCTTAAACCACAAACATTTATTTCTCACAGTTCTGGAGGCTGGGAAATCCAAGACCAAAGTACCAGCAACATAGGTTTCATTCTGAGGCCTCTTCTCTTGTCCCGTAGGTGGCTGCCATATTGTGTGCCCACGTGACCTCTTCTTTGTATTTGTGCAGAGAGAGTGAGTGAGGGCACTCTCTGATGTCTTAACTTATGAGGACACTAATCCTACTGAATCACAGCCCCACCCTTAGGACCTCATTTAACCTTAATGACTTCCTGAGAGGCCTCATCTCCAAATACAGCCATGCAGAGGGTTAAGGCTTCAACATATGAATTTGGAGGAGACAGAGACAGAGACACTCAGTCCATGATGGGAAGAAAAACTACTCACGAAAAAAGGGATGCAGTGGCCAGAAAAGGGGGCAGACAAAATATTCTCTCCATTTTCCCCAAAACACATCACACATACACACACACACACACGGCCTTTGCATCTTCACCACAAGGCCACTCCCCATCCCATGATTATTTACCTACCTCCTATCCTGCTCTCTGGAGCTGCCCCCTCCCCTAAGTTGTCCTGTGGCTCACTGAATGCTGCATACAGGTAGGTGCATGTAAATGTAACCCGGGGCCTCCTGGACCATGTGTGTCCTGAGCCCAACCATGGGACTGGGCAGGAAGTGGGCCTCACCCATGTCTATTGTCCTCAGGCAGAGCCTAGCCCTGGGACATGAGCTCAGTGGGTGCTGCAGCTTTGTTGGATTCACCTCAGGCCCCCTTTCCCCACATCCACTTATAAGGTTCCCAGGGCCTTGATACCTCTGTCCTTGGAAGAAAAGAATGCAATTATCCAGCTTACATGAACCTGCTGGTGGCTTCCTGCAATAGAAGCACATAATTTTCTAGTTTAAGAGTCTACCAAGTGACTAGCACAGTGAACGAAGAAAGACCTACAATAGGCCGGGCGCGGTGGCTCAAGCCTGTAATCCCAGCACTTTGGGAGGCCGAGACGGGCGGATCACGAGGTCAGGAGATCGAGACCATCCTGGCTAACATGGTGAAACCCCGTCTCTACTAAAAAATACAAAAAACTAGCCGGGCGAGGTGGCGGGCGCCTGTAATCCCAGCTACTCGGGAGGCTGAGGCAGGAGAATGGCGTAAACCCGGGAGGCGGAGCTTGCAGTGAGCTGAGATCTGGCCACTGCACTCCAACCTGGGCGACAGAGCGACACTCCGTCTCAAAAAAAAAAAAAAAAAAAAGAAAGACCTACAATAAGGCACATCATTGGGAAATTCCAAGAACCCAAAGATAGAAAATCCTAAAATCTTCCAGAGAGAAAGGACACGTCATATGTAAAGAGCCAAGACTCCACATGACTCTGACTTCTTCCCAACTACACTGGGAACTAGAAAGTAATAGAGCAATATTTCCCAATGTGAGGAGAAGTTACATTTAAATTAGAGCATTACATCCAGTCAAACTACTAATCAGGAGTTGCGGTAGAACAATGACATTCTAAAATTCGTGAGGGTCAGAAAGCTTGGCTTCCATTCATTCTTTCTCTGGAAGCCACTGGAAGCTGTGCTGCAACACAATGAGAAGATAAACCAAGGAAAAAGATCTGGGGCCAGGGAAGAGGAGATGCACACAGAAGTAAGCAGGTAGAGTTGATTTACTGCCTGCTTGAAAAAACTATTTAAAATCCCTAACCCAAAGAAGGCCAGAGCTCTCATGAATCTGACCCAACAGATTTCAAAGCCAAAGCTGAGGGCATTTGAAATCAAAGCCTGGCTAGACAGAGATGAGGCTCCTGGGAGGGAACAGGTGCAGTCCTTCTCAGGCTGCAGTGTCCCTGGGCTGCAGCAGGATAAGGGCTCCCTCTGGGCCACAGCTTCTAGGGACAGAATTTCGGGTAGTTTGACTGTCTGATTTGTAGGACTCTGGTGATGAGCTCAGCTGGGAAACTGTGGTAATGGGAAGGGAATGGTGTTGCTTTTCCAAATCATCTACCCACTGCATGCTTGGATCCACATTGGAACTCAGTGTGGAAACTGCCTTTGAACAGCCTAAGCCTGAACTCTGGGCCATATGTCCAGTTTCCCGGCCTCCAGCTTTGTTTACTCTTTACCCCCAGCCATCACTGATGCCAGATCCAATCTCCCAAATATCCTTTCATCATGTTACCCTCCCTACCACCTCATAGCACCTTCTACACAACAGGAAATGCCTCCCACCTCAGCCTGGCATTCAAGGTTCTTTTGATGTGGCCCACCTCTCACCAGCCCACCTCTCACCACTCCACCACATCTCCCTGTGGGCCCTGCTAAATTGGATCAATTTTTTTCTATCTATGAGCTGAACTTTCCTACCTCCATACTGTTGCTTACACTGTGAACTTCCTGTTAATGTTCTCTCTCTCTCTTCCCCCAAGTCCAAATGCTATAGACTAAATTGTGTCTCCCCAAAATTCATACTTGGAGCCCTAACACCCTATGTGATTGTATTTGGAAACAGGCTCTTACGAAGTAAAGTTAAGTGAGGGAGGAGGGGCAGAGTAAGATGGCTGAATAGTAGTCTCTACCAATCCTTCCCCCTGCAGGAAAATCAAATGTAACAACTGTCTCCACCAGAAAACCATCTTCATAAGAACCAAAAATCAGGCAAGGACTCACAGTACGTGGGTGGTTTAACTTCATGTCGCTGAAGGAGGCACTGAGGAGGGTAGGAGAGACAGTCTTGAAACACCAATGTCACCCCTCCCCCTCCCCCAGCAGTCACCGCTGTGGGGCTGAGAGAGACTCTGTGCACCTGGGGGAGGGAGAATGCAGCAACTGTGGGACTTTGCCTTGAACTCAGTGCTGCCCTGTCACAGCAGAAAACAAACCAGGTGGAACTCACGTGACACCTGCCCATGGAGGGAGCATTTAGGCCAGTCCTATCCAGAGGGGTTCACCCATCCCAGTAGTTAGAAGGCTTGAGGCCTGGGTTTTGACAAGCTTTGGCATGGCAGGCTATTATGCTCTGGGGCCCTAAATAAACTTGAAAGGCAGTCTAGACCATAAGGACTTCAACTCCTAGGCAAGACCTAATGCCATGCTGGACTCAGAGCCAGTGGACTCAGGGGACACAAGACCTAGACAGACACCAGCCAGGGCAGCCAAGGGAGTGTTTGCACAACCCCTCCCCCAACCCCAGGCAACGCAGCTTGCACTAACTAAAGTGACTCCCTTTTGCTTGAGGAGAGGAAGGGGAAGAGTAAAGAGGACTTTGTCTTACATCTTGGATAGCAGCTCAGCCACAGTAGGACAGAGCACCTGTCAGAGTTGAGAGGCCCCCATTCCAGGACCTAGCTCCTGAATTACCTTTCTAGATACACCCTGGGCCAGAAAGGGTGTATCTTTGGCCTTAAAGGAAAAATTCTAGTCCTGGCAGGATTTATCACCTGCTGAGTCAAGAGCCCTTGGGCCCTGAATAGCCAACAGTGATACCCAGGTAGTATGCGACGGGCCTGGAGTAAGGCTCTGAGACATGCTGGCTTCAGGGGAGACCCAGAACATTCCCAGCTATGGTGGCTGTGGTGAGAGATTTCTTCTACTTAAGAAAAGTAGAGGGAAAGGTAAAAGGGACTTTGTCTTGCAACTTAGGTGCCTGCCTGGCCACAATGGGGTAGAGAGCACCAAATGGACTCTTATAGTCACTGATTTTAGGCCTTGGCTCTTAAACAGCATTTCTGGACCTGCCCTAGGCCAGAGGGGAGCCCACTGCCCTGAAGGGTGAGTCCCAGGCCTGGAAGCATTCACTACAAGTGACTTAAGAGCCCTTGGGCCCCAAGTAAACATCAACAGTAGCCTGGCAGCACTCCCTGTGGGCCTGGGGTGGTGGCCACAGGGTGAGGCTCCTCCGCCTGTGGAAAGGGAAAGGCAGAGTGGGAAGGACTTTGTCTCATGGTTTCAGTGTCAGCTCAGCTGCCTTATAATAAAGCACCAGGTAAGTTTCTAAGGTTTTTGACTCTAGTCCCTGGCTTCCAGATAGCATCTCTGGACCCACCAGGGCCTGAGGGAACTTGTTGCCCTGAAGGAAAAGACACAAGCCTGGCTGGCTTTGCCACCTGCTGACTATAGGGCCCCAGGGCCTCTAGTGAACATAGGAAATAGCCAGGTAGTGGGCCTTGAGTGAGACCCAGTGCTTTGCTGGCTTTAGCTCTGACCCAGTGCAGTCCCAGTGGTTATGGCCATAGGGATGTTGTGTCAGTCCACCCCCAGCTCCAAGTGGCTCAGCAGAGAGAGAGAGAGAGAGAGAGAGACTGTTTTTTGGAGAGAAATTACAGTTACGGGTAGAGAATAAGGATCTCTACTGCCTGGTAGCCCAGAGAATTCTTCCAGATCTTATCCGAGACCGACAAGGCAGTTCCTCTATGAGTCTGCAAGAACCATAGCATAACTGGGCTTGGAGTGTATCTAATAAAGATACACTTTAGATCACAACACCCACAGCCTTTCAAATACCTGGAAAGCCTTCCCAAGGGTGGGTACAAACAAGCCCAGGCTGAGAAGATGGTGGCAGCTTGAAATCAGCCATGGAACATTTGCACCACCAAAAGTGGCAAACACTACAGAACAGACTCTGTTCCCTCCCCAACAGAGAACCCCTTGGGTAACGAGAGCACACCACTGCCCCATCCCTGAGCAGAGCGCTGTGTGTTGCAGCAGAGTAGGGGCAGGTGTCTTCTCCCTTGGGCTACAGAATACATATTTCTTTCCTCAGCATATGGATCATTCTCAAGGATAGACTATATCTTAGGTCAAACGACGTCTTAAAACATTTTAAAAATTGAAATAATATCAAACATCTTCTCTGATCACAATGGAATAAAACTAGAAGTTAGTAACAAGAGAAATGTTGGAAACTATACAAACACATGGAGATCAAATAATATGCTCTGGAATGACCAGTGGGGTCAATGAAGAAATTAAGAAGGAAATTGAAACATTTCTTAGATGATAATGGAAACACAACATGTCAGAACCTATGGGATATGACACAAGCAGTACTAAGAGGAATTTTATGGCTATAAACACCTACTTTTAAAAAGTAGAAAAGCATCAAATAAACAATGTAACAATGCAGCTTAAAGAAATAGAAAAGCAAGAGCAAAGCAAACCCAAAATTATTAGAAGAAAAGAAATAATAAAGATCAGAACAGAAATAAATGAAATGAAAAAAACAAAGCATCAATGAAAAGAATAGTTGGTTTTTGGAAAAGATAAACAACACTGACAAACTTTTAGCCTAACTAAGACTAAGACAAAAAGAAGACCCACGTGAATAAAATCAAAGACGAAAAAGGAAACATTACAACTGATACCGCAAAAATTCACAGGATCACTAGTGGCTATTATAAGCAACTATACACAAATAAATAGGAAAACCAACTAAAAATGGATCAATTCTAGACACATCCAGCCTATCAAGATTGAACCATGATGAAATCCAAAACCTGAACAGTAGCAAATAATGAGATCGAAATGGTAATAAAAAGTCTCCCAGCAAAGAAAAGTCTGGGACCTGGTACTTCACTGCTGAATTTTACCAAACATTTAAAGAAAAACTCATACCAACCTTACCCAAACTATTCCAAAACTAGAGAACTTACCCAACTATTCCAAACTCATTCTACAAGGCTAGCATTACTCTGATACCAAAACCAAAGATACATCCAAAACAGAGAACTACAGGCCAATATCACTGATGAATACTGATGCAAAAATCCTCCACAAAATATTAGCAAATTGAATTCAAAAATACATTAAAGTTGGGGTGCAGTGTCCCAGGTTCACTCAACCCTTCCCCTTTTCCTGTGTGTGTCTACTTTGGCTGTGCTCCTTGGGGGCAGTGGTGGTGGCAATGTTGGTGTGTGGGCCTCCCAGGACAAGGGGAAAGCGAGTGTGCCCTTCTCGCCTCCTTCCAGGTGTCTGTAGCCTGGCACCAGCTCTGGCCAGGTCTTCAAGCAAGGGACCTGGAGATGTTCTTTTCCAATTTCTGGACTGGGAAATAGAGGCAAATTCTGGGTACTTGAGTCAGAACTAAGATGAGGCTGAATCGGGGGAGTCTGGGGTCCTGAGAGGCAGAGACCTGAAACCTTCTAGAGCGTGTGGGGAGCTGGGTGTGTGTTCTGGCCAGTTGCTTTTCCCTCTGCCTCAATGTTCCAGGTACCCTTGGAGGGGCTGAGATCCTGGGGATGTCTGGAACCTGGCTGCATGGACTGGCCACCCTGATGCCCTTCTTGTAGGGACATTCACAGAACAAATGGGGCAGGGAGGTGGAGGGCAGTCCCTTCCCTTGGGGCCTCAGAGAGTGCACCTCTTGGTCACAGGTGAAATGGTGTCTGACCACTGTCTCCTGGAAGGGATAAGAAATCAGAAGGTGGGGAAACCAAGAGCATAAGGGAGTCTGGGAGGGACCACAGAGGAAGGTGGCAAAGGAGGTGCAGGGGGAATCAGCTCACCATGGCCTCCCGGCTCTCCAGGTCCTCCACGATGCTTGGCATGGGCTGAGGCACCTCCTCCTCCTCCTCACTGTCCAGATGTCCTCCTCCATCTCCTGTGGGGAGGTGGCCAGAGGGGTCCTCAGACAACCCAACTAGGGGTACTGCGGGCCCACCTCTCCCCACCCTCACTGTGTAACCCTGAGCCAGGTCCTCCCCAGAGGGAAATGAGCTGCTGTTCTTTATTTTTCCTTTTAAGCACCAAGATCTTGCTATATTTCCCAGGCACAGTCCTGCTACCAGTTGGTGTGGGAGTTCTGACCTGTTCCCTTTCTCATCTGGGCCAGTCCACCCATCCTTAGGCAACCTGGTGGCCCCCCAATCCCAGGAGGTCACCATACTGATGCCTAACTTAGTGCAGACACCCAGTCGGCACAATGACCAGCTGTTCTAAAGGTCTCTTCCAGCTTCTCAATCCTACGCTGCTAACAGTCCCCCCTTCCTCCTAGGGCTGTCTCCTCTTTCTCTGAGTGGTCTCCTGTACCTTCTTCAGGGAGAGCCACGAGGCTCAACTGGGTCTCTAGCTGCTATTTCTGCTGGCTGGCAGCTTCTAGGTGCTCCTAAGGGGACGGGAAACAGAGTGAGAAGGCACGGAAGTTGCCAGGTTGTCCCCCTTGGGGCCCTGTCCTCAGCAACTCCCTCCCCTGGGTCTCCTGCAGCTTTTGGCAGGCCATCTCAGCCACCGGTTTTCCCCAAGCTTCCTGCTGCTGCAGCGGGTCCACAAGCTGGGTCTGCAGTAACTGCTTGTGCAGCACCCCCTTCTCAGAGGTCAGCGGCTGATAGGTGGCCACGTACTGCTGCAGGTGACCCAGGTACTAGTCTCGCTGCCGCTCCACCACCAGGAAGACCCTGGGCATGAGGGCACGTGGTGGCTGGCTTCCTGATTCTGGGCCCATTAATAGGGTAGTGAGAGCACTGTGGGGCTCTGTCACCTGCCTAGGCCCCTGGCCCCTTGCTCCAGGCCTAAGAGACTTCCTCCCTTGCCTAGAACCCCATGCCTCCTTCCCCAGCCTCAAATCTCATTTCCTTCTTCCCACCATTTAAACTGTAGGCCACAGACTGGTGGAAAAGCAGAGGGAGCCAACCACCATCTGCTAAGTGTGCTACAAGCCTAATGCTTTCCATGTATTATCTCATTTAATCCTCAGCACCTCTGCAAGAAAAATGCTAACTTCCTTTTGAAGTTAAAGAAACAGAGACTTAGAGACGAAAAGTAGTTGAATGGTGACCAGAGAAACCAAGGCTGGAATCCAGTTTGAATCTAAGGAGGGTTTTTTGTGTTGTTTTGTTTTGAGACAGTGTCACTCTGTGGCCGAGGCTGGAGTGCAGTGGTGCAATCTTAGCTCACTGCAACCTCCACCTCCCAGGCTCAAGTGATTCTCATGCCTCAGCCTCCTGAGTAGCTGGGATTACAGGCATGTGCCACCATGCCTGCCTAATTTTTTGTTTTTGTAATTTTAGTAGAGATGAGGTTTCGCCATGTTGGCCAGGCTGTTCTCAAACTCCTGACCTCAAGTGATTCTCCTGCCTCAGCCTCCCAAAGTGCTGGGATTATAGGCAGGAGTCACCAGCCCCGGTACAAGGAGCCTCTTATACCACTGTCTCTTCCCCTCTGATTGGGAGGCTCCATGCCCCTAGCTGGGATTATAATGTCCAGACCTGGGAGGAACCCAGGGTTACCCACCTCTAAAAGTCAGAGGGCAGGAAGCAAGAAACAGTCACAGGACTCCCCTGAAGGTTGCTGGCATCACCTGCCCCCAGGCTGGAGCTGCCTTTGGCCTCACACCTCCCTTCCCCAGAGGCTGGTGCCCGCCTCCCAGCCCTTCTTGGATGGGGCGGAGGTTACCATCTCCTTCACCTCGCTCAGCTTCTTCTCCTGCAGCTCCTTTACTTGCTGCTCCAACTGCAGTGCGCTCTTGTTCTCACTGTTCTGGACAAAGAGAAGCAATCAGCAGCCACCCACTGCAGCTGGAGACCCCAGAACTTGATGTCTGCCTCCCATGTCACGGGGAAGGGTGGAGGCAGGTTAGAAACATCATCCCCTCTCTCTCACAGCCATCAGAGCAGGGCTCTGGCTCACAGGTTCCTTTAGAAGTACCAGTTCATGTGAGGGCTACATATGCCCATTTTACAGGTGGGGAAACAAAGGCATGGAGGGCCAGGGAGGAGGGCAGGTTCCCCTGGTGGGGCAACCCACCAGCTCCTGGAAGTTGTACTGTGCCTCGCCCAGCTGCTCGTCAAGCTCGTGGTTCTGGGAGAGCGTGTGGCTGATGGTGGTGCAGTCATTCTGCATGGTTTGCATGTGTGTCTCTGCCTGCTCGCCCCAGAGCTTGGCTTTCTGCTCCAGTTCCAGCAACCTATCCTCCTGCTCCCACAGCCTCTCCTCCTGTTCCCTCAGCCTCTCCTCCTGCTCCCACAGCCTCTTCTGCTCCCCCAGCCTCTCCTCCTGCTCCCACAGCCTCTTCTCCTTCTCCCTCAGCCTCTCCTCCTGCTCCCACAGCCTCTTCTCCTGCTCCCTCAGCCTCTCCTCCTGCTCCCTCAGCCTCTCCTCCTATTCCCTCAGCTTCTTCTCCTGCTCCCACAGCCTCTTCTCCTGCTCCCACAGCCTCTCCTCCTGTTCCCTCAGCCTCTCCTCCTGCTCCAGCAGCCTCTACTTCCTGCTTTCTCAGCCTCTCTCCCTGTTCCCGCAGCCCCTCCTGCTCCAGCAGTCTCTCCTCCTGCTCCCAAAGCCTCTCTTGCTCCAGCAGCCTCTCCTGCTCCCGCAGCCTCTCCTCCCACTCCCACAGCCTCTCCTGTTCCAGGACTGTGTGGAACAGTTCTTTTAAAAACCAGACCATGGGCTTGGAAATGACTTGATCTTTACTGACCGAGTTGTATATTGAGCCTACCCCTTGCCCTTTTAAGGGGCACTGTGTGGAATGGCCTGGGCTCCCCAGATCGAAACTTCTTATCTTCACCATCCAGTCCTCAAGCTGCTGTGTGGCCTCCGAGCTCTGCGTCCAGTGGTCTCTCCCCACAGTGCCCCCAACTCACCCACAGCAGCTGACTCAGCCCCAGGCTGCCTCTAACAACCATACACAAAAGCAGTGAGAAATGAGCATGCTGCCTTCTGGGCAGGACACTGCATCCTGCAGAAGGGACCTTTAGGCTCACTCCTGCATCTGGGAAGCCAGGCTGCCAGGGGACGGGGTAGCTCATTGGACTCACCCTGTCCTCTTCCTGCTGCTGCATGGAGACAGCAGAGGGAGCCTGCTCCAACTCTCCAATACGCTGCAAGGAATATTGCAGGTGGCTGACCAGATCCTTGGATTCTCCTGTAATGAAAGAGGTTGAGATAGGGCCCAAAGGACTCCCCCTAAAGACCTGTCAAAGTGCTAGGTTGAAGGATAACAGGGTGCCAGATTCCCACCCTCAAAGGGAGTGGCGGCACGTTTAGTATGGTAAACTGTGGTCTTCAAGTCTGCCTTTTCCAACATGAGGATGTTGATTGTCTGGAACTGAACCTTTGGGAGAAAAGCCAAGCAAGCGCTGAAAGAGAAGGAAAGAAACATTCTTGGGAGGACAGGAGAAAACTCCACACCCTCCGCTCACCTCTAACTGCTCCGTTTGTGCTTTGTGTATTTCCATAGTTTGCTTTCTTTTCCTGTAGGAAGAGGAAGACAGAGCTCTTACCCGGGGAAGGCAGAGATGGCACAGCAAGAGACATGCCCCCAGCATGCCACCAATGCCCCAGGACAGGCCCACCCATGGGACCAGGTTACCAGGGGATAACCTGGAAGGATGGGGTAGAATCTGAGGGGTGAGCCTTCTTCCCCAGGCTGGGAGTGGGCGACATGAGACTGGCACCTCTACATTTGAGTGCCCCCCAAACGCAGCAGTCATGAGATTCCCCCCAAACCCAGCATTTATATCGTGAGAAAAAGAAAAAAAACAAACAAACATGTTACTTCTTCCAGCTGATGTTCCACTTGTTTCTTCTGTTGTTTCTGTGGGGAGAGTCAAATTCAGGTGACTGAGGGGGGGCCCCCTCAACTCTATTCCCCAGACCAGGAAGTTGTAGGCAGGGACCAGGAATGGATTTTAAAGGCAAAGTTCTCAGACCCAATGGCAACACGAACTGGTCAACTCTCCTCAAGCTCCCAAAGACAGAAGATTTGGGTCTTTGTTGGTTTTCACCAATAGCCACAGAACTCAAAATCTGAATCTGGATTCTCTCGAAAGGACAGTAACATAAACCTCTAGAGACGGAGTCTGAGAAAGGCCCACCCTTCTGCCAGCTTGTGATTTAGAAAGGTGCGTTCATTCAACAAACATTTACTGAGCACATACAGGCCAGGTACGGGTCTTCACAGCAGAGATACAGGACAGAAAAGGACAGACAGGAGCCCTTGGCCCTGAGGTTTCCATTCTAGGGTCCCAAATCTCAGACTCTCAGAGCAAACAGAGACCTTTGACACTCTCTATCTCCTTTGGAAACATGAGCCCAAGGAGGAGAGGTGGCTTGACCAGACTCAAGGGCAAATTAGAGACTGAGTCAGGGCAGAAATACAGGGCCCCTGACAACCAGTCAGACTAGTGCTTCCCTAAGAGGTGACAACCCCAGGGTGTGTGTGGCAAGGACTGGAGCAGGGATGTCTGAAGAAGAGAGAGTCAGCAAAGAGGGGAGTGACAGAAGAGCCATGTTGCATGCTCCTTGCTCTGGGGTCCCCCCACGTGAGGCCTGGGTGCCCCAGCTCCCCATTTGCCCTTGGCACCAGGGTCCCTCAGCCCCTTTCTTCAGAGCCCCAAGGGGAAACTAAGGCCCAAGATTGGCAGCGTGGAATCAGGAGACCCCACTGGACTCTTACCAATGATTCTACGTTTTCATTGAGTTGATTGATTGTTGCGGAGCTTGAGTCCAGGGCTACTTCCAGTTCTTGGTACCGGCTCTGAGGCGCACGCAGAGAGGAGGAGTTGGAGGAGGACTGCGGGGAGAGGTAGAGAGAACAATCATTAGGGCTGGGGTGTGTGTGGACTGTCTCAGCTGGCAGAGGGGCACCCAGCTCCTGCTGTGAGAGGAGGTTGGAGGGCTGGCCTGCAGGGTCACTGCACCCTGGCCCAGGGCCTCTTACCTCCAGATCCTTCAGGGTAGCAGATGATGCAGGGGTAATAAAAATGAGAAATTCAAAGAAACAAAAACTTACATGGGAAACATCTCTATATGGATATAGAGAAAGTATAAAAACAGCAAGAGACCATGCACGGTGGCTCACGCATGTAATCCCAGCACTTTGGGAGGCTGAGGTGGGTGGATCACTTGAGATCAGGAGTTCAAGACCAGTCTGTCCAACATGGTGAAACTGCGTCTCTACTAAAAATACAAAGATTAGTTGGGCGTGGTGGCAGGTGCCTGTAATCCCAGCTACTCAGGAGGCTAACACAAGAGAATCGCTTGAACCTGGGAGGCAGAGGTTGCATTGAGCCAGGATTGCACCACACCACTGCACTCCAGTCTGGGTGACAGAGTAAGACTCTGTCTCAAAAACAAAACAAAACAAAAGACCCAAATCCCACATGCCTGCTCTGTACATCATTCCCAAATTACTTTGAAATTTTAAGGTATGACTCACCATTTCCAAGATGATAAAAGATGCTGGGAAGGAAAAAACCCAATCAATCAAGAAGGTGAAGAAGCAGACATAAACAGGCTGAAGGTTAATGGCAGCAACATAAAATAAGTCAGAGGCAAAGTATCCCCCAAACCAGAGAAGTCTCAGAAACATGCACGGCTGCAGACAGCAAGCCAGAGAGGGGTCCGGGCACTGCCTCACCTTCCACTTGCCCAGTGGGGGAGCACTACCCCATTGGAATGGTTAAGGTTGGACACCAGCACCTTCAGAATGTCCTGAATCTACAGGAGGTGACAAGGGAAAAACAAGGGCAGGGGAAGAAAGACAGAAGTGGCTTAGAAAGAAGCAAGAAAGTCAGGATAGGAGGAAGATGTGGGTTCAGGGAAACGAAATGCTGAAAAAGAGCAGAGGAGATTAAAACCACGGCCTGTGCCATTCTTCCAAATGGCCACCTGCTGCCTTGCCAGGGGCAGGAACAAATAGATATATCACAGAGTGGAGTCACCTGACCAATGCAGTCACAGAGTGGAGTCACCTGACCAATGCAGCTCTTAATACGCTCACTGGACCCCTTTCCTCAGACCCAGGACATGGGCGATGAATCTGGTAGAGTTCCAGACCTCCACCTCCATTAAAAAAAAAACAGACTTCTGAGTAAGGGTTCACTTGAACTAAGGGGACTCCAGCTGAAAAACAAGTTTGAAAGACACGGATCTTATCCAGTATCATGTTATAGAGGAGAAAACTGAGACCCAGAGGAAATAGTGATTTTTCTGTGGTTACCCAGCAAGCTGGTGGCAAGTAAGATCTTCTCTTACTCCTAGTGCCTGGGGCTCTCCTCACCACACGCTGGGGCCCTTTCAGTGACTCCTAAAGGTACAACTTGATGGCAAGTGGCTGTTCTCATTGGTCTGGCTTCCCTTTGAGACTGGGGATGAGGAAAATCAAACAGCAATGATCACTTCCTGGGTGTCCTGTGTGTTTGCAGCAGGCGATGTACTAGGATTCACATAAAAGAACAATAACAAATTTCATTTAAACTTCACAAATGGAAGTCAAACAATACCATCTTTATTATACAGCTATGAAAAGAGAGGCCCAAAGAGCTCAAGTAACTTGCACTAAATCATATCCCTAGCAGACGGAGCGGCAGGATTCAAACCCAGAATTCTTTACCAGTACCCAGCAATCTTAACAATTGCCCTCTACTGCCCCTTGGGGCCCCTGTCCCCAGGAACCTGGCCAGCCAAAACTCACATCCCCAGGTGAGTGGCAACCACCAGAAGTGGTTGTCTCAGTCCTTGGAGATGCAAGCCCAAAGAGCCCAGGGAGGTCAGGCTTCCGGGGGCAGGAGGTAAGGGCCGAGTCTCGAGCAGGGAGCCCCAGGGGTTATCTGCCCAAGGTTACCCTGGGGTGACTGTCAAGGATAGGGGCTGGGCTGCTGAGGGGAAAGGGCTGGCTAACAATATTTTGGTGGGGGGAGTGCAGAGGCACCAGGGGGGCCCAACCCAGTGTGCCTCAGGAGTGGCACAGACTCTGGCAGTAGTCCTGCTGTCAGAGGAGGTCTGCAGGTGGGTTAGGGGCTACGACCTGGTGGTTTTTACCTTTTTCTTGGCGCAGTCAATTTGCTCTGTCAAGTTTCTTCCTGCATGGTGGAGTGGGGAGGGAGGCGGGGTTGGGGCCACATCAGCGCAATCTAAACTGCTAAACACCTCCAGTCACCTACCAGGTAGCTGTGCAACTAAGCCAAAGGAGGAGTAACCAGGACCGCACTAGAACACAGAATAGGGGCATGGCCTCAATGCTCCCAAGCCCATTGGTTGATGAGAAAGATGAAAGGGAAAGGAGGTGTGGCCAGGCAGCAGCGTGTCCAGAGGACCTGTGGCATCACAAGGAAAGCTGCCCATGCAACCGCTGGCCCCTCCCCTCTCCCAGAGTGGGAGGGGCTGGCTTTCGCTGGGTGTCTGCTTAGCTTTCTGCGAGACTATTCACACTGGTGGTCAGAGTTCCTTTCCAAGAAGACCTGAGAGGCCACTTTTCTGTCTCCTGCCCTGGACCCTCCTGTGCCACTGAACCCTCTTTCCTGAGGGTCTCAGACCCCAGGGTTCAGGAGGTGGGTGAGGAATGGACTTTGCAGTTTCTTTTCTGACTCCTCACAGCCCTGCCCCAGACTTCCCCTTCCCAGAAATCACCTCCAAGGACCCCTATACAGTGCTCCCCACAACCTCCCTCTCAGAACACCCCCTTCCTAGAGGGTCCCTACCCTGATCCTGGGGACATATCTGCCCCCTTTGCAGTTGGATCCAGTCCCAGGCACTCCTCCTTCCCAGCTGCTCTTCCTCCTGCACCCACACAATACCCCTTCCTCTCAGAGTGGGCCATGGGTCTAATCAGCCTTTCCCCTCGGATTCCTCTCCTTGACTGAACCAGGACTTACACAAAGTTGCCACGGGGCCTTCTGATCTCCTGCGAGTATGTCTTTCCCGCCCCCATCCCTGCCCCCGCACCACCCAGTCCCCATCCCCGACCCTCCCTCCGTGTGAGTCATTGCCTCTCCTGGCCCTCCTCTCCATCCCAACAGCAGCTGATCCCCCCTCTTCCAGGTCTTCTCCCAGCTGACTGAGGACCTCCAGGTCATTTCTCAATCCCTCCCCTTCCTTTCCTCCTGCCCACCAGTCTTCAAATAAGTGCTATCCTGTCGTGTCCTAGGCCAACTCCTCTCCCTCCCCATCCTGTCTCCTGCCTCTACAGATGCCTTTCACTCCAGTCCAGCACTAGCCATCTCTCCTGCTCACTGGTTTCACCCCTTACTCAGCCCTACCTTTAAACAAACCCACAGCTCCCCAGTCAGGAAAATGCTTGGTGTTTACCCTGGCCACTCCTTTAGCTGCTAATAGTCTCTCCTCTTCTTTTGCAAGCCACCCCCAAAACTCAGCCTCCACCTTCTCTCATCCCCCAGATGGAGTTGCCACTACCACTACCTCCACTCTCAAGTTACATTGTGAAAGACTTGGTATTTGTTCATTAATTTAGCAACTGCTGGGATACAGGTTTGTGCCAGATGGCCCCTGCCCTCCAGGAGGCTCAGGCAAAAAGCCAGTTCCAGGACAAGTATGCACATGGTTCTGAGAGGGGGAGCCCAGGCTTGGGCTTGCAAAGAAGCCTCCCCAGAGATGGCAAGGTCAGAGGCAAGGCCAGAAGGGCAAGCCACAGTGAGCCCAGATGATGATGACAGGGAGGCAACCACAGTTTGCCAAAAGCATTGGGCTGATTTTGCTTCACTCTGAGAATGAGGTGGTATCTGCTAACTTTGACCATGGGTGACTGACTGCAGATCATGCCTTTCTCATTCATGCTAATTCATTCCTTCTCTTTTTTTCTTTTTTTTGAGACAAGGTCTCACTCTGCCACCCAGGCTGGAGTGCAATGGCATGAACTGGGTTCATGGCAACCTCTGCCTCACAGGCTCAAGCCATCCTCCCACTTCAGCCTCCCCAGTAGCTGGGACCACAGGTGTGCGCCACCACACCTGGCTAGTTTTTTTGTAAAATTACCCTTGTACAGATGGGGTTTCGCTGTGTTGCCCAGGCCGATCTCGAACTCGTGAGCTCAAAGCAATCTGCCTGCCTCAGCCTCCGAAACTGCTGGGATTACAAGCATGAGCCACTGTGCCTGGCCTGGAAAAAAAAAATCCACTTCTAATCTAGCAAATTTTGTATTCTTGTTTACTATTTTAGCATTAATAACACCAAGTGACTTACATTCTCCTCATGAGCTGTATGCTAGGAATAAAAGCTTGCCACAGTGGAATTATCTAAACTAGAAGACATCAATACCAGGGATCCAACAAAAATCACCAAACGGGGCCACATGTTCATTTTATTTGATATATTTCTGGAAAAAAATGTTTGCCATAGCAAAGTGGAGAGAGGGGAGCCAAGCAGCAAAATACATCTGTAGTGAGGTAGAGAAAACAGTATCCACTAGAAATCTTTTCAGGAAGGGTGCCATTTTGGGTTGGAGAAACTCCTTGAAAGTTAATTTGGGGGAGAAGGAGAGTCCTTGAGGGACCAGGGTAAGGTCAGAACGTTTCCTGGGAGAAAGGGGAACATTTCTCTGGCTCATAAGGGCACAGTGCTGGACAGGGTGAAGAAGAAAAAGTCAGTCAAGAGTGGTACATTTCAGAACATGAAAGACCTCACACTGCATAAAATGGACTACACCTTAAGACTTCCAATTTTCAGTAAGACTCTTAGGCCCATATAAAATTCAGGAGACTGGATTTTTTGGTGTGGAAACCACTGAAGAGGCAGATTGTACGTCTAAACTTCAAGGGCGAGACTTCAGTATGAATTGGGAATTTAGAGTGTAGCAAAATAGTCAGACATTAGATAATAAATAAGCAAAGTTTATGAACAGTTCACCAAGAAATACAAATGGCTCTTTAACATATGAAAATATAACTGTGCAAGGAAAAAAAACATGCAAATTAGTTTCCAAGAGATACTTTCCATTTCTTGCATTGGCAAAGAACAAAAATTTCACTGACATAATTGTGAGGACAAATGCATTCACTAGTGGGAATTGGTAAAACTTTCATTGAGAGCAGTTTGGCAGTAACTATCAAAATTAAAAATGCACAAAATCTTTAACCTAATTATTTCAATTCTAGTAATTTATTCTATAGGCATAGACATGGGAAATGACTTTACATACAAAGGTATTCAATGCAGCATTATTTGTAATAACCAATGCCTAAAACCAACCTAGAGAGAGGTTAAAGTCCATACTATATGGCGCATGAAAAAGAAAGAGGCAACTATTTACATATTAATATAGAATAATGGCCAAGATACATTATTAACAGATAAAGTGCAGAAAACGCATATAGTATCTGTATTAATAAAAGGCAAAAATAAAGAGGAATATTATATACATAATTGCTTGTATACTTAGAAAATATTTCTGGAAGGATATTCAAAATGCTAAAAGTGGTTCTAAAGAGGAGAACTGGGTAGCAGGCAGACAGGGAAGAGAAGACTTTTTACTCTATACCTTTAATACACTCTGAATTTTGTACTATATGGATGTATTACCTACTCCAATAATAGAGACTGAGAAAATGAAAAGGACAACATATCAAGAATTGTGATAAATGCTAAGAAGGAGAAATATAGAACAGTTAGAACAAACAAAGGGGGACCAATCTAGACTTGTTTGGACAGGGAAATTTTTCCTGGGTAAGAGATGTTTAAAATGAGACCTAAAGGGTAAGGCATTAGCTTAGGGAAAGGTGAGAAGAGGTGTGCAGGCCAGGAAAGAATTCTAAGGCAAAGGAAGAACTTGTGCAAAAGGCCCTGAGGATGGAAGAAACTCAGCCAGTTTGCAGCACAGAATGAAGACCAGTGTGAAAAGAGAAAAAGGTAACAGGGTTGGTTGCAATAGGAGAAGAGGTAGAGTGCAGATCCACAAAGGCCATATGAGGAATTTTATTGTAAGGGCATTGGGAAGGCACTAGAGAATTTTGAGCAAGGAATGGCATGGTCAGAATGAACACTTAATAAACTCATGTTAGCTCATGAGTAGAGACTGAATTGGGAGGGGGACAAAAATTGATAATCTAATGTAAACTAAAGGATACTGCAAATGAGACGATGAAACGCTTCACTTGGACTAGTATGATGGCAAAGGAGATGAAGAAAAGGTAAATGGATTCTCAAGTTTAGAGGTGGGAAAACCTCCAATACACAGAATTGGATATGGGGGAATGAGGGAAAGGGAAATGGATGTTAAAGGAAGATTGCCAGGTTTCTAACTTTGAAAGCTGCTGGATGAGTGGTACAGCCAATTGCTGAAATGGGAAGACTTAAGGACAAAGATGTTTGTAGAAAGCTCATGAGGCTGTTTCCCAATATATAAAATCCCCCTGAAAGGGGTCCTGTGAGGAGCAAATGACATTCTTTATTCAATAACTAGAAGCCATTGCTATAATGCTTCAAAATCTCTCCTTTGACCCCAGATCTTGTGAGGAAGATAGAGCACGTTCTGTACAAGGGCCTTTTTAATAAGAAAGGACATTGGTTTCTCAAATTGCAATCACTAAACTTAAGGTGCTTTAATTATATACATAATTAGAAAAATCTCTTTTTAAAAAACATAATAGGTTGGATACTGCGGTTCACACCTGTAATCCCAACACTTTGGGAGGCTGAGGCAGGAGGATTGCTTGAGCCCAGGAGTTCAATACCAGCCTCGGCAACATAGTGAGACTCGTCTCTACAAAAAATTTTAAAATGAGCCAGGCATGGTGGCATGCGCCTGTAGTCCTAGCTACTTGGGAGACTGAGGAGAGAGGATCTCCTGAGCCCAGGAGTTCAAGGTCACAGTGAGCTATGATTGCACTCCTGAACTCCAGCCTGTGTGACAGAGTGAGATCCACTGTAAAACAAACAAACAAACAAAAAGTATCTTCACAGGAAAATCCCAGAAATCACATAAAACATGTTTCTTGTGTCACAGATGGATCTTTATTTCCCTTAGCAAATCTCCTCAAATGTGACCCTGCTTATCAAGACTGTTCAAATCATATAGCTGTGCTGGGCATACAAAAAAAAAAAAAGGGCATTTATCTATTTTTATGGTGGGGGCTGAGGACACAGAAGAGGAATCAGACATCGGTAACCTTTCAGCATCCCCAATATATGCATAAATGAGCTACAGTTGAGATTTTACATTTTTAATGTTCTATCATTTGTACTAACAAGGTCCATAGCCAGCTTTGTTCTGATGCCACCTGCTGGGCAAGTCTGTAGCACCTTATGCCTCTTTGGAAGTGTCCAGTCCTCCCGGACCCTATACCACAAACTCTTGAGAGTCCAGCCAACACTTTGGGAAATATCACTTCAGAATAATATGAAGCTTCAGTGGACTTCATGAAGCATTTTCAGTATGCCCATTCTTGATACTACAGATATACTCAATAGCAATCAATGGTGAATGTGGGCAAAGGCATAATACTGCATTGTTTGTGAGAAAAAATACTGGAAACATGGACATGTCCATCACTGTTTAAATAAACTAAGATACATCTTACACTAAGACATACTATGCAGCCTCTAAAAGTCCTCAGGTTGTTAAAATAAGTTACATGAAAGGAGTGTAGAAAATATAGTATGCTTCCATTCAGGTTTTTAAAAATAATAAGGGGGAGGCCAGGTGTAGTAGCTCATGCCAGAACTGTGGGAAGCCAAGGTAGGAGGCCAGGAGTTTGAGACCAGTCTAGGCAACACAGTGAGACTCCCCGCCACCGTCTCTACAAAAAATAAAAAAAAAGGGAAAAGATATTGACACATTTTAGAAATACAATTTGGAAAAGAAAACACAACAAACTGCTAAGATATTTGTCTCTGTGGAGGGAGTAGAGGCACTAGGGGAGTTAAGATGGGAAGGTGTTGCTTTTATGATTCTACAAAATTTATAGGTACTTTTAATTTTAAAAACAGTTAATGAGGCCAGGCATGATGGCTCACACCTGTAATCCCAGCACTTTGGGAGGCTGAGGCGGCTGGATCAACTGAGGTCAGGAGTTTGAGACCAGCCTGGCCAACATGGTGAAACCCTGTCTCTACTAAAAATACAAAAATTAGCTGGGTGTGGTGGCGGGTGCCTGTAATCCCAGCTACTCGGGTGGCTGAGGCACGAGAATCACTTGAAGCCAAGAGGCAGAGGTTACAATGAGCCTAGATTGTGCCATTGCACTCCAGCCTGGGCAACAGGGCCAGACTCTGTCTCAAAAAAGGAAAAAAATACTAGCTAATGAAATATGCAAATAAAACCATTGTTTAAACTCCCATTCCTAACCGGGCGTGGTGGCTCATGCCTTTAATCCCAGCACTTTGGAAAACCAAGGCAGGAGGATCACAGGCAACATAGCGAGACCCCAACCCTACCGAAAAAAAAAATTAGCCAGGCATGGTGGCACATGACTGTGGTCCCAGCTACTCAAGAGGCTGAGGCAGGAGGATCACTTGAGCCCAGAAGGTCAAGCCAGCAGTGAGTTATGATCATGTCATGGCATTCCAGCCAGGGTGGAGTGAGACCTGTTTCAAAAAAAAAATTTTTTTTTTTTTTTGAGAGGGAGTCTTGCTCTGTCACCCAGGTTGGAGTGCAGTGGCACAATCTTGGCTCACTGCAACCTCCGCTTCCGAGGTTCAAGCGATTCTCCTGACTCAGCCTCCCAAGTAGCTGGGATTACAGGCACCCACCACCACACCCAGCTAATTTTAGTATTTTTAGTAGAGTTGGGGTTTCACTATGTTGGCCAGGCTGATCTCAAACTCCTGATCTCAGGTGATCCACCTGCCTCGGCCTTCCAAAGTGCTGGGATTACAGGCGTGAGACACTGCGCCCGACCTAAAAAATTTTTTTGTTAAAAAAATTAACTATTTCTGAAATTCACTACTGATATGAAGAAAGTCACAAGGGAATATACCTCCCATTCTAGCAAACAACAACAAAAGGCCAGATTAGCTAGAAAATAAAAAATATGTTTAACTCATCAGAAAAGCTAAGGACACAAAGAAATCTGGGTTGGGTGCAGTGGTTTATGCCTGTAACCCCAGGACTTTGGGGCACCGAGGCAGGCAGATCGCTTGAGCTCAGAAGTTGGCCATCAGCCTGGGCAACATGGCAAAACCCTGTCTCGACAAAAAATACAAAAATTAGCCGAGTGTGGTGGTACACGCCTGTAATCCCAGCTGCTCAGGAGGCTGAGGTGGGAGGATCAGTTGAGCCAGGCAGGCAGAGATTGTAGTGAGCTGAGATCACTACAGGCTGTACTCCAAGCTGGGTAAGAGTGAGACCCTGTCTTAAAACAAAAATAAAAACCAAAGAAACCTAAATGATCCAAACTCCAGAAAGTGCCAACTCCTTCACAGGAGAGAAGAGACCCCCTAGCTGTTGTTATTCCTAGTTGAACTATGGTAGGAAGAGGAATACTACAGGGGTACAAAAGAGAAACCTGTTGAAATTTAACAAAATTTTCACAACCCCTTGGAGGCTGGTTTGACATTAGAACCTAGAGGACTCAAATCCACAGAGGAAGGCTTCCCACCAATCTTACCCCTTAGATGATAACCAGGTACAGGACGGTGTAGTACACTAAAGTTGTGGATAATAGAAGGAAAGCTGAGAGAGCTTGACTTCTCCCAAGGGCAAAATACCCTTTAAAGATGAAAGGGGAGGCAGGATTGTTGTGAAATCCAACAGAGGCACGCTTGGAGGCTAAGAGGGGTCAGAAATGCTAAGAAACCCATCCCCTAGGCATTGTGGACATTCCTCTACAAAAGGGCAGGGCACGCACGAGAGCTGAGAAAAATATCCTCCTGTCCCCAGCTCACTGATAAAAAAAATCCTGGCAGCAAGCTTGTAAAGCAGGGAAAGATCTCCCACGTTGATAAAAGCTGGTGGCTTAGCTATGAAGCAAAATAAGATCTCTGGAATCTTGCCAATGCCCAAAACTCAGACCCTGGTGATATGAGAGTTCTGATTCTACCTTCATTCAAAATATTTGAAGCTAGAGGTAAACTGAATCAAACTAAACTAAAACTGCAATGAAGCCCCAATCTAGAATTCATATACATCACATTGAGCCACCATTCAAGTGGCCTGAAAAAAAATACAAAGGACATGCCCTGTTTTGGAAGTAAATATTTGCTTCAATTTCTCTCTTTTTTTTTTCAACATAAAACGTCCATCATCCAATCAAATATACAAGTCATACAAAAGCAAGAAAATAAGATTCATGGTAAGGGAGGGGAAGGGCTCAACAGAAGCAGAACTAGATGTTGAATTATCAGTTTGGATCTTTAAAATAACTGATACAAGGAAAAAAAACAATAAAATAACTGATTAAGATACTAAAAAGTAGAGTGGAAAATGTGGAAAACATGAATGAAGAAATAGGAAATTTCAGCAGAAAATGGTAACTATACAAATATAATGAAATGCTAGAAATAAAAATATTAGAAAAAAATTAAAAATAATTCAGTGCAACTATGTATTCATAAATAACTAAAAACAAAAAAATTTTAAATGGAGAATTCAATAGACAAGTTTAACAGGTTAACATTGGAAAGCATCAAAAAACTTAAAGATGGTTAAATGGAAAGTATCCAAACTGAAAACAAAAAGAAAACAGGGCAGGGGAAAAATCACCTGAGATCTGTAGGTTTATATCAAATCATCTAATATACATGTAAATAGAATCTCCAAAGAGGAGAAGCAAGAAAGTATGAGACAAGAGAAAAATGTAAACAGATAATGGCCAAGAAAGAATCAATATTAATGAAAGACATCAACACAGATCCAAGAAGTTCAGTAAGCTCTAGACAAAGAAAAACATCCCTAGATATATCCTAGTCAATCTGCTGAAAAGTAAATATAATGCACAGATGCAGCCATTGAGAACAACCACACATTATGGAAAGGGAAATAAAAATTAAAATGATGAATGACTTCTCACCAGAAACAAATGAGGCCTGAGTACAATAAAATAACTTCTTTAAAGTACTGAAAGAAGAAATAAAAGGTCAACATAGAATCCTATATCCAACTAAAATACCCCTTAAAAATAAAAGGAAGGACATTCTCTAATAGACAAAAGCTGAGAGAACTTATCTCTATTAAAGACTGCAATAGGGCCAGGCACAATGGCTCACACCTGTAATCCCAGCACTTTGGGAGGCCAAGGTGGGCAGATCACCTGAGGTCAGGAGTTCAAGACCAGCCTGGCCAATATGGTGAAACCCCGTTTCTACTAAATATATAAGTTAGCTGGGCTTGGTGACATGTGCCTATAATCCCACCTACTTGGGAGGCTGAGGCAAGAGAATCGCTTAAACCTGGGAGGCGGAGGTTGCAGATCGCACCACTGCACCCTAGCCTGGGCGACAGAGCAAGACTCAGTCTCAAAAAACAAAAACAAACACAAAAAAACAGAAAAAAAAAACAAAAACAAACACAAAAAAACAGAAAAAACAAAAAACGCTGCAATAGGCTGGGCACTGTGTCTCATGCCTGTAATGCCAACACTTTGGGAGGGCAAGGTAGGAGGATCACTTGAGCCTAGGAGTTCCAGATCAATCTGGGCAACATATCAAGACTCCATGTCTACAAAAAAGAAAAAGAAAAATTAGCCAGGTGTGGTGGCGCACACCTGTGGTCCCAGCTACTCAGGAGGCTGAGGCAGGATGACCGCTGGAGCCAAGAAAGTTGAGGCTGCAGTGAGCCACATTCATGCCACCACACTCCAGCCTGGGTGACAGAGACCCTGTCTCAAAACAAAAACAAAAACAGTCCATGGGAGCCAAGTGTGGTGGCTCACACCTCTAATCTCAGCACTTTGAGAGGTCAAGGCAGGAGGAGTGCTTGAGGCCAGGAGTTTGAGGCCATCATGGGCAACAAGGCAAGACCTACAAAAAATTTCTTAAATTTGCCTGGTGTGGTGATATGCACCTGTAGTCCTAGTTACTCAGGAGGCTGAGGCAGGAGGATTGCTTGAGTCCAGGAGCTTAAGGCTGCAGTGAGCTATGATCGTGTCATTGCGCTCTAGCCTGGCAGCCTGAGCAACAGAGTAAGACTGTCTCTAAAACAAAAACAAAACTGTCCATGGGCTGGATCTGGCCCATGGGCCACTGTTTGCCAACCCCTACAGCATACCATCTTAACAAAATAAAAAAGAGAAATACATAATAATCTTATTAGAAGCTAAAAACGCATCTCACACAATTTAACAACCCTTCCTAATAAAAATTCTCAACAAATTAGAAATAGAAAAGAACTTCTTTGGGCTGTTCTGTGAAAAACTTACAGTTAACATTATACTTAGTGATGAAATGTTAAAATCTTTATCCCTAAGATTGAGAGAACAAGGCAAGGTGTCTGCTCTCACCACACGTTAAACATTGCACTAGATATTGTAGCCAGTGCAGAAAGGCATTATTTGCAAACTACACTGTTGTGTATATATTTAATGTAAAACTGTATGGAATCTACAAGAACTATTTCTAGTATAAATGAATTTAGCAAGGTGGCACGATTCAAGATCAACCTACAAAAATCAGCCAGGTGCACTGGCACATGCCTAAAGTCCCAGCTACTTGGGTGACTGAGGCATGAGAATCCCTTGAGCTCAGGAGTTTGAGACCAACCTGGGCAACATAGTGAGACCCATCTCTAAACAAACAAACAAAAAATCAATTGTATTTCTAGATACTAGCAACAAACAACCTAAAAATGCAAATTAGCCAGGTGTGGTGGCCAACAAGAGCAAAACTCCATCTCAAAAAAGAAAAAAAAATTAAAAATATTTTAAAAACCAAATGCTTAAGAAAACGTCTAATGTAAGATATGCAAGTCTTATGCAAGGGAAGCTACAAAACATTGCTGAGCAAAAAATTTAATACCTAAATAAATGACAAGACCTAATATGTTCATGGATTAGCTGACTCAATACTATTAAAATGTTCATTCTAAATTGACCTATAGACTCAACAAAACCCCATATCAAGATTCTAGCAGTTATTTATTTATTTATTTATTTATTTATTTTTTTTGAGACGGAGTCTTGATCTGTTGCCCAGGCTGGAGTGCTGTGGCCGGATCTCAGCTCACTGCAAGCTCCGCCTCCCGAGTTCACGCCATTCTCCTGCCTCAGCCTCTTGAGTAGCTGGGACTACAGGCGCCTGCCACCTCGCTCGGCTATTTTTTTTATTTTTTAGTAGAGACGGGGTTTCACTGTGTTAGCCAGGATGGTCTCGATCTCCTGACCTCATGATCCACCCCTCTTGGCCTCCCAAAGTGCTGGGATTACAGGCTTGAGCCACCCCGCCTGACCTATTTATTTATTTTTTAAGACAGGGTCTTGCTGTCACCCAAGCTGGAATGCAGTGGCATGAACACAGCTCACCCAGCACAGCTAAGTTTGAAAAACAAGATGAGCTAATTCTAAAACTTTTATGACAATCCAAAGAATCAAGAATAACCAAAGCAGTCTTGAAAAATAAAAAACGGAAGGATTTACTAATTTAAAGACTTACTAGAAGGCTTCAATAATCCAAAGTGTGGTACTGATGTAAGGATACACAAATAGATTAATGGACCAGAACAGAAAATGTAGAAATACACACGCACATGTGATCAATTTTTAACCAAGGTACCAAGTCAATTTCATGGGTAGAGAAAAGTCTTTTTAAGTAAATGTTGCTGGAACAACTGTATATCCATGTTGGAAAAAAATCAAACCTCATTCTGTTCACAAAAATTAATTTGAGATGGATCACAGACCTAAACATACAATTTCAAACCATAAAACTTCTAGAAGAAAATATGTTCTTTGTGACTCTGAGGTCATAAAACCATAAAATAAAAAAAACGGATAAAGTGGATTTTATCAAACAAATTTGTTCATCAAAAGATCCCAATAAGTGAATACAGAGTCTTTAAAAAAAAATCATAGCATATCTATCCATCAAAGGATTTATATCCAAAATACAAATAATACCTACAATAAAAAGACACCCAACTTTAAAATGAGAAAAGACATGAAAGACACTTCATGAAAGATATACAAATGAAAAATAAGCATATGAAAAAGTGCTCAACATCACTAATCATCTGGGAAATGTAATGTAAATTAAAATCAGTTATTTAATATATGCTGAAATGGCTAATATTAAAAAACCTGACAATGTAAATGTTGACAGACATGTGAAGCAACTGTAACTCTCATACATGACTGATGGGAGTACAAAATGGTAAAACCACTTTGGAGAACAAGAGGGCAGTTTCTTATAAACATGCACTTACCATATGAACCAGTAATTTTCTACTCTTATTTATCCAAGAGAAATGAAAACGTATATCCACAAAAAACAAAAACAAAAGGCTGTGTTAAGAATATCGATAGCATCCTTATTCATAATTGCCCCAGACTGGAAACAACCTAAAAGTCCTTCACTAGGAGAATGAATAAACAAATTGTGGTATATTTATAGAATGAAATACTACTCAGCAATAGAGAACAATGTCCTGATATATACAATATGGATGTCTTTCAAGCATTATCAGTGAAAGAACCCAGATGCAAAGGAGTACATTATTCTATGATTCCACTTATATGTAATCCAAAAGCAGGTAAAACAAATCTTTAGTGATAAAAATCAGGAAGTGATCGCTGGAGTGGGGAGGCGCTCAGGGGTGATTTAAAGGTATTTGAGAACTTTCTGGGTTAATTGTAATGTTTTATGTCTTCTTTTGGTAATTATTACACAGATGTATACAATTGTCAAAACATCAAACTTAACACTTAAGATGTGTGCATTTTGTAATAATATTAATTTCTACATATCAGTTTAAAATAAAGGTGAGCAGTGGATTCCTATTCCAGGAGTGTTTGTCTCCGACTCTTTCCTGGCCTACTATCAGTTTGCTTCAGTGAGATTTTGGGGCTCCAATCTATTCAGGACCAGGCTCTTGATTATGGAATTTATCTTAAAGGGCACACAATCCAGTGTCCCAGAGATAGTATTTAGAATCTGTAAAGCAATTTTGTGGAAACAACAGTCATTTATTTCCATCAGTTAGTGAGCAACCATTTGACCATTGTAAGGCACTGGCTTGTACATGGACTTCCTTAAAGTACAGCACTTAACCTACTTTATTGCAAGCTAGTCACAATGGAGTAAAAATTAATTATTCAAAGACATGGAGAACATTATCACCTTTCATTAATCCCATTCTCTAGCATTTGCTGCCCTGACCTTTACAACACTCCAAATTAGTACTAGGACTTTTGGATACAAAATCATTTCCTATCCACAGCAGACATCTTTTCCAAAGCAGGTAGACACTCAGATCATTCTTCCTTATTAGAAAACTCTTTAGTGCTTTCCCTAGTTAGATAGAAATAAACCACAAGTCTGGGTATGTGGTAGGAATTTATTAACAAGCAAACATCTTTGTTCATACCAGGAAGACCAGCAATTAGATTATAAATGACTTGAGAGCAAGTGCAAGAACTTAACAATTTTAGAGCATTCCATGAGAATGTCTATTTGCCCAAGAAGGCCCACAAGAAGTGCTCTACAAATGCTGGTTATTATTTTATGCTGTACTTCCTCTGAGAAAATGATGTGACATATAGAGGTGGGAGTACACATAGCAAAGAAGTCTCCCTCTAAAAGGAAGATGGGAAATTCAAGTAATGGTGTTTTTGGGTAAGATCCCTAAGAAAACTTAGGACAAAATCCTGCTGTGTTTGCTCAGTCCTCAGGAATCCCACTTGACCAACTGACTCCAGAGAGCTAGAGCCTCACTGCACATGCCTCAGATTCATAATTCTAAGAACAGCCATTTAATGTGCACTGAACTGGCTTACAGGGCACTACTCTGCTGTTATACAGAAACAAACCTTAGCTATCAGAAGGAAATCTGAAATCTATAGAAACGTTTTCAGTCTTAAAAAGCTTTCTGGGGGATAAACTGTCTACCATAAAGAGTTGGTTTTGTATTATTTTTTTTGAGACAGTCTCTCTGTTGCCCAGGCTGGAGTGCAGTGGCGTGATCTTAGCTCACTGTAACCTCCACCTCCCGGGTTCAAGCGATTCTCCTGCCTCAGCCTCCTGAGTAGCTGGGATTACAGGCATGCGCCACCATGCCTGGCCAATTTTTGTATTTTTAGTAGAAACGGGGTTTCACTATATTGGCCAGGCTGGTCTCGAATTCCTGACCTTGTGATCCACCTGCCTCGGCCTCCCAAAGTGCTGGGATTACAAGGTGTGAGCCACCATGCCCGGCCTGGTTTTACATTTCTATAATCACCCTCCAAATTCTCATTCTGAAAGAAACTTGAATACTCCATGGCTAAAGGCAGGCAGGTGACTTGGAGTAAATACCGAACAGGCATAATCAGTGAAGAGGGTTTTACAAGTGCCAAATAAGACATAAATTGTTGCTGAGGGAATATTATGTATATAAAGTCAATGTCAGCTGGGCATGGTGGGTCGCACCTATAGTCCCAGGTACTCAGGAGGCTGTGGCAGGAAGATGGCTTGAGTCCTGGAGTTCATGGCAATAGTGCACCCGAATTGTGCCTGTGAAGAGCCATTATACTCCAGCCTGGGCAACATAGTGAGACCCCACCTCTAAAAAAATAGTAATTTTTTTAAAAGCCCATGTCATCAGATCAAAGTAAGTAAGGTTGAACTTCTGGAAAGGCTTTGGAAATGCAGGGCTGGCTTGCTTAATTCATTAAAACGCTAGGGTGACTCTCAAATGTGAGCAGAAAAAAGGAATACTTTGAGTACTTCTGAACAGTGTATCTGAGATCACCAACAAAAGAGGCATTTGTTTTGAAGAGATGAGCCAAGATAAGAATTAAGTTTCCAGGGCAATCTTAGGTTGGAAGTCCCCTAATCAGTCTATATATAATTTTAGCAGGTGCTTTTGGTGACTGAGAAGCAGATACAGTGTGGTGAAAATAATATACTGATCAAATAGCAGAGCTGGCTCTGATCTTAACTGGTTGAGCAGCCTTGGGCAATCCACTGAATCTATACAGAATCAAGGTTGAGAGCTTCAGACAAACCAACAGACCTTTTGTTCACTGCTGTAGCGCCAGTGCCTGGCACTGTGGGTGGCAACCAATAAAACCTAGGTTTGTAACTTCATTCTGCCACTTACTAACAGGATGACCTCAGGGAAACTACCCATCTTCTTTGAGCTTCTATTTTCTTATTTATAAAATGAAAATAGTAACTACATCATAAGATTGAGATGGAAGAGCTAGAAGCAGTGGCACATGCCTATGATCCCAGCTACTCAGGAGGCTGAGGCAGAAGGGGTGGTTGAGCCCAGGAGTTCAAGTACAGCCTGGGCAACACAGCAAGACTGTCTCTTAAAAAAAATAAAAATAAAAATAAACAAGATGGAAACAAACCATTTGGTAAATACTAAGTCGCCACAATTATCTATCATATGACAATTCATTACATATAGTTAAAAAATTAAAACTTCAGGGCATTTCAGTTTTGTCAAAGACAATTTCCATGATGTGAACCCAGCTAACTAGGATCTCCAAGTTTTCCTTCCTGATTAAGCTCTCAACATCCACGCTTGTATTGATGATCCTGCCCCATGGATCTGATTGTTTCTCTCTACATGTGTCTGGAACAGTTAACATGGTAATACCCGGAGCTACGGGGTAACTGACAGGAAAAGCAGCAGTAAGAGCCGCAAGAGAATGATGTACAGATGGCAGACAATACCATTTTAGGGGTCCAAAATGGTTTTCTAGTTCCCAGTTCAATCTCATCCTGCTTTTGGGAATCTCTGAGACAGCTCTGTATCCTTATCTTTTGCCCAAGTTAGCACTATTGTGCTTATTATTGTAACTAGGTTTTGTTTTCACATGTTCTTTGATCCTCACAATACTCCTACGTAACAGACAACAGCATAACAGAACGAACATATGGAATCAGACAAGCATGGCCCTGTTAAACACTCAGTGTGTAACTTTGGAGTACGTTAGTAGTGTATGAGTGTCTTTCCTCATAAAAATAGGGTAACAATGCCCATTTTGCTTTAGGGCTGCTTGGAAGATACAGACAAAAGTAAGGCATGTGGCAAGAAGCACTCAACAAATTACAGTTCCTATTAGTATTCCCATTTTACAAAAGGGAAAACTATGGCTGAGAAGTGTCAATATTCTTACTATTATACCACACTTGAAAAAAAAATAACAAGATTATCAAAAGAATGAAAGAAGTAGGAAACTTGTGAACTCTAAGTGCTCGTGGAATTGTGCAGATTTGATGCAAATAGCTTTAATGACAGTTTTGCTTATAACCAGTCAACTTCCTTCGCTCAGACTCTATTATTTTCCCTAGATTTCTCCCCCTTGGCAAGAGAATGTACTGCCAATCAACATGGCTGCTTGTCAGTTCTACTTCTTGGTAAGACTTTGTTTTGTGATTTTCTCCAAGGTGGACCATTTACCAGAAAACCGACAAAAAAACAAATCGGGCACTGCACACCAGACCCTTGGGAGGCACCATTCCACAAAACCCACTCAACTAGGGCCTCCAGTGAGGCCCTATTCTGAGCCCATCAATTTGCCTTGAATTATTTTGTCCCTTATGATCTGGAGTTGCTCGCCTATATTCTCTTTTTGCAACTATAGAAGGCAATCCAGATCACAGATCTCAACCTAGTCTGCACATGAGAATCACTGATTAGAATCAGGGGGTGAGAATGTGGAAAGGGCTTTACAAAAAATACTGATGCCTACCCAAAGCAATTAAATCATAATCTCCACAAGGTAAGACTCAGGCACTAATAATTGTTTAAAGCTTCTCAGTGATTCCAATTCGCAGACAAATTTAAGTATCACTGGTCTAGGTAATGCCAGATGGACAGTGGCATTGTTGCAAGCCAAGACTAATAGAAGCTGGAAAATAAACTGCCCGTGGCCGGTTTTTCTTTGGCCCACATTTAATTAAGATAATTCACATGAAGAAGATTTCACAGGCTCTTCTCAGAGCCCATATAGTCCAGGGTAGTCTATTTCTAAAATATTTACTTGGCTCTTGGTGACATTTCAGTTTGAGACTCCTGGATTACTTGAGACCTCTGAATTACTATGGTAATAAGGTTGTTGTGGCACTGATAGGGCTGCTACATATCAATGTGTGACTGATTCACAAATTCTAACTGGCTCCTACCCTGAAAATAGTCCTAAATAAGCACATCTGTGGCCCTAAATAAACGATAGCCTGAAAACCGCTTTTCACACATATCTCATATTATTTTTTTCCATCCTAAATGCTACTGCCTAGAGAAAGGTCAACAATAGTTGCCCTAAAAACTGGACCTAACTCCACACAAAAGCAAAAACTAAAAACCCAAAAGTTGTCTGTTTACTCCACTGGTAGGCACTATTTCACTGATATCCAACTGAGTATTTCTGAGTTGGCTATTTGATCTTGGGTAACTACAGAAGCAAAATCCTTAAAACCAACCAGATATAACCAAAGATATATCTTTACCCCCAAAGATATATGAAAGATCTGAGGGACCCACACATTTTCCTGTTTCTGAAGGAGCCAGAATTTTCTCATAAAACTCACTGCTTATCATCTTTTTAAAGCCTCAAAGGCTGAGATCCAAGGGATATGGATGTTCTGTGCATTTTCAGTTATCAATTGCAAAACAAATCCTGTAACAATTTTCCACAGACTATCCAAAATTCTTTACAATGGAAATCCATTTGAATAACTAAACCAACTGCAAATTACTTGGGCACTATTTAGCAAATCATACTAAACCATTTATTCTGAACTACCGTGACAGTCTTCACATGAAGACTGCCTACCTTAATCTGCAAGATGAAAAGGGCTACTCTTCTATCCATGGATGGTTTCTAATGAGGCAAAACACAGGGCCACATTAGTTGCAAACTGCAACAACGAATGAAAGATCAGAGATAGTATAGAGCAACCTCTAACAGTAGCAATGATAGGCATTTATAATAGTCTTTAATGTGGTTTAAAAGTACAACAATATAGTTAAGAACTACCTTCCCTGGCACAGAATACTAGGTCATTCTGAGACCAGAATAACAAACTATGATACAAAGAGGTAGTATGATGTTAAGTTTCAGGTAGAAGGAAATGAAAAATTGGGTGAGTTATTTAACCTCAGTGAGCCTTATCTTCCTCCTTTATAAAAAAGGGCAATTTCTTTTCCACTTGTTTTAGACAGTAAGTTGAAGTGCTTTGAAGAGGAAAAGTGATCAACTCCCATAATTACAGATTCAAGTAAGAGTAAATTAAATTGTCCTAAAACCTAGACTTGGCCAGAGTATCAACGACAAACTATCTTCAACTCTGGGACCTGGTTTCAGAAAACTCTCCCTTCATCCCTATATAACAGTACCACCTTTAAGAGTGAGCTAAAATGAAAGTAATGTGAAGGAGTTTTGAGGTTAGCTAAGAATGACTCAAAGTATTTTCTTTAAAAAGTGGCAAAGAGCTATTGAGCATTTTTGTATCACTGTTACAACACGAACAACTTAAATTCATATTTGAGACGCAGAAATTGGAAAGCGTTCAGAAAATGCTCTGAAAGCTTCATTAACCAAGTTAAATGTTGGGGGAATGGGCTCATTCACAGTTCCCAAAGAAACTGAACCAAATTTAGACATTTTATATTAAGTGGGAACAGTGAATAAGGCACATAATACAGGTGGCTATTAGCCACCTTTAGTCATTTTTTAACTATAAAAATAAACATAAGTAACTAATGGAATAACAAAATAAAAGTTTATTTTATTAGAATTAGGAATGTTCTTTCCCTCTGGGCAACCTGAACAGTCCAGTTACAATGAAATCTAAGAACAGTTATTTCCACAGCACAGGGTGCTCTATGCACAAAATTACAGGGTTAGGAGCATTTAATCAATTTACCAATCTGATTGTCTCACCAACCCACCCCATCCCATCCCCCAAGTGCTCTATTACCAGGGTTTGTAGCTAAAAGAATTTGTTACATTAACTCCTTTTCTCTCTTCTACTAAATTTCAGTTCCTAATCCTGGTTGAACCACTTTATTACACTGCAGATTCAACCATTTCAAATGAAGTCAGCCAGTCTTGGATCTGTTGTATATGTGTGTATGTATACACGTGTATCTAATATATTTATTTAAACACACAGAAAACACATACAATCTGGGTTGTGGAAAATTACAGATAATTTAGTCTGATGATATTATATGCTACTCAATTTTACCACTGTGGTTTTTGTGTCCTGAGCTTTGGATCAAAATTTTATTTTAAATCACTGAAAGTCCATCTGCTGCTGATTGTTCAAATGAAGCATGTACTTTTAAAAAGAATGAAACTGACCTCAAGACATGGAGACGCTGGTGCTTACTGTGAATAGAGCCCTCAGATAAGACGACTTACGTAGGTGAAACAGGGAAGCTGTCATAATACGGTTTGCCTATCCCAGCTGGGTGCACTGAATCTACTAACAACATAAGCAATTCACTATGGGAATTCCATCATATATGGTGGTATCTGTTGAAAGCTTGCAAGTAGAAAAGGGCCAGTTCATCTTGATCATACAAATTTGGGAATGCACCCACAACTGCAATACCCTCAGGTAGTATGCCAACACTGAAACTAGAAAGCATCTCTAAAAAGCACTGTTCCTCACGGGTGAAGACTGGTATTATGACGTGCACACACAATGTTGGGGTATTTGTTGCAACAGGAACACATGGATTTATGACACTCAAACCTAGATACTGCAAAGTTAACTGGTAAGACTTTTTTTTTTTTTAAACACCACACATACACAAAGCATTTTAAAGGAGCCACATACATCTATCTAGCAACTCTGACTGCTTTTCAAAGTTACCAGGGAAAGGAACTTAGGCTTTCTTTAAAAAAATCTCCTTAGTTTTAATGTATGTCTTTTTAAGATTGATAATGTCATTTGAAGTAAAATAATGTCATATGAATAATGTCATATGGAAGAGGGGAGGGAGACGAGAATATGGAGGAAGCAGACACTGAATTCAGATTTGCACCTGAGGTGGCAAGGGAGGAAAGGAGAAAAGGTACAGGTAAAGTTGATCCTAAAGCGACAAGTGGTTTAAGGAAGCAGCATTTATACTCAGCAAACATTCACTGATTTTTGATGGGAAAAGAACAGTTGCCAGTACATCTCCTGTAACAACCTTTTCTAAAAGGAAAAGTAGGGTTGATTCAGCAAAGCCTAACTTAGGCAAAAGGCCAGAGGAAAGTGAACCTACTTCCCAATGGAGTAATAGGATGTACAATGTAAGAGCAGACAAAGCTGCCTCACAAATGGTAAACACTCCCTAGGCACAAGACATTTAAAGGAAGACGAAGAGGTCCTCAGCCTCAACTGGTATTTCATATTTAGACCTCTTAACCTAGTTGCCTAGCTCACTCTGTACTCCTGTATAAAACTGACAGATTTACGGATGCTGACCTATTGAAAAATACCACAGCCAGAATGGCCTAAACATGTATATAGTTAATAAAACCACCACCATCCTTTACTTTTAACATAGCTCTTAGTAGAAATTTCATAAAAATGGACATCACAGCTAAAATGCATTATTAATTCTCCTATGTGCTGACAATAAAAAAGCAGCAAACTCAGTGATTTCTATTTAAATGCACTAGATGGGAATATCATGTTCTAGGGGTGTTTGCCTTCAAACCGAACCCACAGCAACACACACAAGCAATTTCAGTATCCGCCATTTTAAATTCACAATCTGAGACTAAATGAATGGCTATTTATATTTAAAGCAAAACATTTTGTTTGACACCCTAATGTAGAGAAGGGGTGACAGACGAGCCATAACTAAAATCTGAAAAGGCTCAAAGCAGCAATTAAGGGAAAACCGAAAAGTAAAAGAAATTTTTAAATGCTTCCATTGGATGTGACAGGGAACTTAAGCCTACAGCTGTGCGCATAACACGGGCACACAAAGGCTTGGGTAGAGGCGTGATGCCATGGAGGGGGATTAGGTTGGGAACAGGTTAAATCATGAACTATAGCAACAAAACTCGCTGCTGTAGCCCTTAATCAGGTCATGGCATTTATTCAGAGCTTGACCTCCCTTGTCCTGATCAAGAGCAGGAATTCAAGGCATGAGGCCCATGGTCAGCAACAGACATACCAACACCAGAAAGGGCAAAGTAACCTCAGGAAAGTGAAAGAGCTCTAGATAGGTCTTCCAGAGGTGCTCAACCAACACACCTTCATCCCAACCCCAACCCGGGAAAGATAAGCAAACTGAAAGAAAATGCACAGCAAATAGACATAATCTTGAAGATTTTTAAAGAATAAATATTTTTTTTGTAATTAAACATTATGCAAACACGTGCCACGCTTGCTTTGTCCATGCATATGCGCTATATACAATTTTGAAAAATACTGTGTTGTCCTCTTGTTTTAAAAGTCATATACAAAGTTTTTATGTTTTTTGTTTGTTGAATCCTCTTGCTGCCTACCCCTTCCCCATCCCAAGATTTTCTTTACAAGGAACTAAGCATCATTCACTCATGACCTTGGGGTATGAGAGAAAGAGAGTCAGTCTGTGTGTGGGTGTATCTGTATGTGTAGGGGAGGAAGGGGAAGAGGTCCTTTACCAAAGTACAACAAAATGGCTGGTTTGAACATGAAAAGCAGTATCAAGGAGCTGTTTGAAATTTTAACTGTACTACACTCAGGAAAAGGAAAAAGAAAAAGAAAAAAGGAGTCAGCTTTGAGAATGAAGCTACGTTACAAGTTAAAGTTGGACGGCTTTTAGTGTGTCTATCACACTTTTGTTGGCGGCCTAGAATACTGTTGTACAATGGTTTATCTACCTTTTTTATTACAATATAATTTACTTAAACTTTCCGTTAACAAAACAATTCTGGTACTACAGACCAGTGGTGTCAGAATAGGCTTACTGCCTCCTTGTTTGTGTTTGTTTTGTTTTAATTGCATGAGCACTCTAGATGGTAAAGTTTTCAGAGTTCATTTTATGCAGGGCCATTCTCAGTCCTCAATGTACTCCCACAGATCTTTTTCATAGCCTTCGTGCACATGCTGTAACAAAACCCTTCGTCGACTCTCACAGAGAAAAAAAAAACTTGTTGTCAGCCTCTAATAATAAAAAAAGAGGCATTTACTTATTTTTAAGGCATCCCTATAGTTTATCCAGACTCGGAACCAAGCACCTATTTTTAATTTTAATAGGCACATGTTCAGGTCTAGATGTACAGACACATCAAACTGCTTCTAATATTAAAATAGTATTTTCTGAAAGCCATTATTCCATGGGAATTAATTTTAAAGCAATAAAGTATTACAAGTTCTGATGGACCTTAGAAATAATTCAGTCCCACAGTTCTGCAGATAAACAGGTTCAGAAATAATTTCATGGGTTCTTTATTCACGTCCTTAAAAATCTTTGTTAACTGTAAAAGTACTATGAACACATTATAGTAGCTAAAATTGGCTAAGGGAAGGGAAGATATTGGTTAGGACTAAATCTCCAAGTCTTCCAAACTCCCCAAGTTTCCTACTACTTTCAAAAGACACTAGCAATTTGTCACTTTGGGAGAAAGAGCTTCATGTTGAGAAATCAAACATTTTGCATCTCTATCTTAAGAGACGGCACATCTTGAAAAATCAACTCCTAGGACAAGTATCTCCTTAGATTATATATATATACACACACAAAATCTAATAAAAACTCTAAAAAGTAAGTTCCCATAGCTCACTTGTGAATAGCCATGACCCATACATAGGATTCCAGGCTAAGACCAACATCCAATTCTCACTCTCATCCTAAAAGCCACTTGGCCTTTCTGGGTTCTTTCTTCCTTGCAAGGTAGCAACTAAATAATTGAACAGAAGCAGAATTAGCCAGTAGAATAAACGGTTGAATATGTATGCTTCACCAGTACTACTACCTGCAATTTAGTGCCCAACGGACAGAAACAATTTGTGAGAAACATGGCAGCAGCTCAGTTGGTGGATATGCTAAACCTAGTTTCACTATCACTGAACTTGACCACTAAGGCACACTAGACCATCACTGGCAGAAAGTTTATTCAACAGCTTAAAAAAAAAATTACCTGTACTTGTCTTGTACTTTCTGCTTTATATCCTGCAGAGAATCTTGGGAAATATCTCGTTCAAGGTAGCCCGAGAGCACCTCTGTGGCATTCTCTAGATCTGCTTGGTTATTCTGTAAGAAGAATAAAAGTAAATTTTGGCTTCAAAATAAAGCTAAAAGATAAACCATTTTCACTGTTTTGTTGACTACAGACTGCTCTCAACACTGATTCCGTAACTTTCATAGGTGGTTTAACTGCACCTGTAAAGCTCTAGGGCTTTCATCTCTAATAACTTGTTTGTTCTTTCCAGAACAATATTTTAAATGTTAAAAGAATTAAAGATTTCACCCATTACTTTTGGAAGAATACTGAAGACTATTTGAAAGGATTTAAAATGTCTCTTGGAATTTTCTCATTCTGAGAGCTGCTCTTTGCTAAAAACTCAAAGGGAAATGAGAAAAAATAGAAACCTATTATTGCTTACATCTGGCTATACTTATAAGAGAACACTGTACAGAAGATTCAAATTGTATCATCCTTTACTATGATTGCTAGTTCTGTACTGGTTACCCAAATGAAGTCCCATCTGCTAGTCAGGCTTATTGTCTAGTCATATATAGATATCCATGTTTTATGCATCAATTTTAAATGAGCATCTTTACTTGAGAAAACCTTACTGCTAAAAGCTGGCTTTTTAGTCATTACTTCTCCACTAAAGACAACCATAACCACCACATTAATTTCTAATATTGCAGGGTTAGTTTAGCCTGAATAAAGGTTTTTATTGAGAACTTATGAGTTCAAGGTGCTATATAGCAATTAACACAAATTGTCTCACTTAAACACAAATTGTCTCACTTAAACCTCTTAACAACCTAGAAAGGTATTATCCTCACTTTAAAATGGAGAAATAAGAGGTTAAGTAATTTGCTCCAAATTAACAGACCTAAAATACAATAAAGTAAAGATTAAAATCTAGGGCTGACTCCAGAATCTGCGTACCTAATCACTAGCTGGCTAAACAACATCGATCTGAGTATAATTTAGGAAATAGAAATTTCTTGTATCTGTAATAAATAATTCGTCTATCTACATTTTCTGAATAAACAAGAACCCTGAAAACTATATCTTATATATGAAAGATCAGGTAGTCCTATGATACAAGGTGGGCTTTTTCCTCACCCAGAACTACTCCTACCTCAAAGATAATGGACTGGTTATTCTTTTTGAGGTAGAAAGCGAAGACATACGTGTACATGAGTGTGGCACGACACTGGCAGAGGACATCAACTGCTTTCTTCAGGAACTGCACCTCAATCCAGGACATGTTGTGCTGTTGCATCTCCTCCATTTTCTGTTTCACCTGAGCATATAGTTTGTGCTCAAAGCGCAGACTCTGCATGTGGTTCATATAGCGATTACAGTAGAACAGGTACCTCTGCAGGGCTGCCCTAGATCGCTGTCCCATTAAGAAAAATTGGGTGATATAATTATACACGTAAACTGTACACAAAAGCTGACTATCAAATTAAAACCACAATGAGGTATCACTTCACACCTGTTAGAATGGTTTTTATCAAAAAGATGAAAGGTAAGTCTAGGCAAAGATAAAGAAAGAAGCAAACTCTTGATACATTGTTGATGGGAGTGTAACTTAGTAAAGCCATTATGGAAAATTGTATGGGGAGGTTCCTCAAAAAACTGAAAACAAAACTACCACAGAATCCAGCAATACCACTACTGTGTATATATGAAAAGGAACTGAAATCAGTATGTCAAAGGGATCTCTGTACTCTCACATTCACTGCAGCATTATTCACAATAGCCAACACATGGAATCCACCTAAGTGTCCATCAATGGATGAAGAGAGAAAGAAAACGTCATACACGTACACACACACAGGAGTACTCAGCCTCAAAGAAGGAATTATGTTATTGTGACAACATGGATGAATCTGGAGGACATTACACTAAGTGAAATAAGCCAGGCACAGAAAAGAAATACTACATGATCTCGCTTATATGTAGAAACTAAAAAAGTTGAACTCATAGACATACAGAGTATAATCATGGTTACCAGAGGCTTAGGGGGGATAAAGGGGTAGGAAGGGAGGGAGTTGGTGACCAAACAGTTTCAGATAGACTGGATGAATAAGTTTTGAGATTTATTGCATAGCAGGGTGAATACAGTCAATAATAATATATTTCAAAATAAGTATCATTTCAAATGTCTCACCATAAAAATGCTACGGCAAGGCAATACAATAATTAGTGTGATTTAATCATTCCATTGTTTACATATTTCAACACATTCCACTATACTCCATAGATATGTATAATTATGATTTGTCCATTAAAAATATTAATAATTTAAAAAGCTGATTTACTGATGAAACAGTACTGTGATCTAGGCTAAAATCAGGAATAGACATCTATTGCTACTTTTGTTATTTAACACGAGAACTACTTGACAAATGCACAAGCTTCAGTAACCGACTCGATCAACTGGAAGAAAGAGTATCAGTGATTGAAGATCAAATGAACGAAACAAAGCGAGAAGTGTAGAGAAAAAAGAGTAAAAAGAAACGAACAAAGTCTCCAAGAAATATGGAATTATGTGAAAAGACCAAATCTATGTCTGATTCATGTGCCTGAAAGTGACAGGGAAAATGGAAACAACTTGGAAAACACTTTGCAGGATATCATCCAGGAGAACTTCCTCAACCTAGTAAGGCAGGCCAACATTCAAATTCAGGAAATACAGAGAACGCCACAAAGATACTCCTCGAGAAGAGCAACTCCAAGACACATAATTGTCAGATTCACCACAGTTGAAATGAAGGAAGAAATGTTAAGGGCAGCCAGAGAGAAAGGTCAGGTTACACACAAAGGGAAGCCCATCAGAATAACAGCAGATCTCTTGGCAGAAACTCTACAAGCCAGAAGAGAGTGGGGGCCAATATTCAACATTCTTAAAGAAAAGAATTTTCAACCCAGAATTTCATATCCAGTTAAACTAAGTTTCATAAGTGAAGGAGAAATAAAATCCTTTACAGACAAGCAAATGCTCAGAGGTTTTGTCACCACCGGGCCTGCCCTACAAGAGATCCTGAGGGAAGCACTAAACATGGAAAGGAACAACAGGTACCAGCCACTGCAAAAGCATGTCAAAATGCAAAGTCCATCGATGCTAGGAAGAAACTGCCTCAACTAGCGAGCAAAATAACCAGCTAATATCATAATGACAAGATCAAGTTCACACATAACAATATTAACCTTAAATGTCAATGGACTAAATGATCCAGTTAAAAGACACAGACTGGCAAATTGAATAAAGAGTCAAGACCCATCAGTTTGCTGTATTCAGGAGACCCATCTCACATGCAGAGGCACACATAGGCTCAAAATAAAGGGATGGAGGAAGATCTACCAAGCAAATAGAAAACAAAAAAAAGCAGGGGTTGCAATCCTAGTCTCTGATAAAAGACTTTAAACCATCAAAGATCAAAAGAGACAAAGAAGGCCATTACATAATGGTAAAGGGATCAATTCATCAGGAAGAGCTAACTATCCTAAATATATATGCACCCAATACAGGAGCACCCAGATTCATAAAGCAAGTCCTTAGAGACTTACAAAGAGACTTAGACTCCCATACAATAATAATGGGAGACTTTAACACCCCACTGTCAACATTAGACAGATCAACGAGACAGAAAGTTAACAAGGATATCCAGGAATTGAACTCAACTCTGCACCAAGCGGACCTAATAGACATCTACAGAACTCTCCACCCCAAATCAACAGAATATACATTCTTCTCAGCACCACATCGCACTTATTCCAAAATTGACCACATAATTGGAAGTAAAGTACTCCTCAGCAAATGTAAAAGAACAGAAATTATAACAAACTGTCTCTTAGACGACAGTGCAATCAAACTAGAACTCAGGACTAAGAAACTTGGTCAAAACCGCTCAACTACATGGAAACTGAACAACCTGGTCCTGAATGACTACTGGGTACATAACAAAATGAAGGCAGAAATAAAGATGTTCTTTGAAACCAAAGAGAACAAAGATACAACATACCAGAATCTCTGGGACACATTTAAAGCAATGTGTAGAGGGAAATTTATAGCACTAAATGCCTACAAGAGAAAGCAGGAAAGATCTAAAATTGAAGGCCTACCATTACAATTAAAAGAACTAGAGAAGCAAGAGCAAACACATTCAAAAACTAGCAGAAGGCAAGAAATAACTAAGATCTGAGCAGAACTGAAGGAGATAGAGACACAAAAAACCCTCCAAAAAATCAATGAATCCAGGAGCTGGTTTTTTGAAAAGATCAACAAAATTGATAGACTGCTAGCAAGACTAATAAAGAAGAAAAGAGAGAAGAATCAAATAGACATAATAAAAAATGATAAAGGGGATATCACCACCAACCACACAGAAATACAAACTACCATCAGAGAATACTATAAACACCTCTATGCAAATAAACTAGAAAACTAGAAGAAATGGATACTTTCCTGGACACTTACACTCTCCCAAGACTAAACCAGGAAGAAGCTGAATCCCGGAATAGACCAATAGCAGGCTCTGAAATTGAGGCAATAATTAATAGCCTACCCACGAAAAAAAGTCCAGGACCAGATGGATTCACAGCCGAATTCTACCAGAGGTACAAGGAGGAGCTGGTACCATTCCTTCTGGAACTATTCCAATCAATAGAAAAAGAGGGAATCCTCCCAATCTCGTTTTATGAGGCCAAAATCATCCTGATACCAAAGCCTGACAGAGACACAACAAAAAAAGAGAATTTTAGACCAATATCCCTGATGAACATCGATGCAAAAATTCTCAATAAAATACTGGCAAACTGGATCCAGCAGCACATCAAAAAGCTTGTCCACCATGATCAAGTGGGCTTCATCCCTGGGATGCAAGGCTGGTTCAACATTCGCAAATCAATAAACGTAATCCAGCATATAAACAGAACCAAAGACAAAAATCACATGATTATCTCAACAGATGCAGAAAAGGCCTTTGACAAAATTCAACAGCCCTTCATGCTAAAAACTCTCAATAAATTCGGTATTGATGGAACGTATCTCAAAATAAGAGCTATTTATGACAAACCCACAGCCAATATCATACTGAATGGGCAAAAACTGGAAGCATTCCCTTTGAAATCTGGCACAAGACAGGGATGCCATCTCTCACCACTCCTATTCAACATAGTGTTGGAAGTTCTGGCTAGGGCAATCAGGCAAGAGAAAGAAATAAAGGGTATTCAGTTAGGAAAAGAAGAAGTCAAATTGTCCCTGTCTGCAGATGACATGATTGTATATTTAGAAAACCCCATTGTCTCAGCCCAAAATCTCCTTAAGCTGATAAGCAACTTCAGCAAACTCTCAGGATACAAAATCAACGTGCAAAAATCACAAGCATTCTTACACACCAGTAACAGACAAACAGAGAGCCAAATCAGGAATCAACTTCCATTCACAATTGCTTCAAAGAGAATAAAATACCTAGGAATCCAACTTACAAGGGATGTAAAGGACCTCTTCAAGGAGAACTACAAACCACTGCTCAGTGAAATAAAAGAGGACACAAACAAATGGAAGAACATACCATGCTCATGGATAGGAAGAATCAATATTGTGAAAATGGCCATACTGCCCAAGGTTATTTATAGATTCAATACCATCCCCATCAAGCTACCAATGACTTTCTTCACAGAATTGGAAAAAACTGCTTTAAAGTTCATATGGAACCAAAAAAGACCCCACATTGCCAAGACAATTCTAAGCCAAAAGAACAAAGCTGGAGGCATCATGCTACCTGACTTCAAACTATACTACAAGGCTACAGTAACCAAAACAGCATGGTACTGGTACCAAAACAGAGATATAGACCAATGGAACAGAACAGAGTCCTCAGAAATAATACCACACATCTACAGCCACCTGATCTTTGACAAACCTGACAAAAACAAGAAATGGGGTAAGGATTCCCTATTTAATAAATGGTGCTGGGAAAATTGGCTAGCCATAAGTAGAAAGCTGAAACTGAATCCTTTCCTTACTCCTTATACGAAAATTAATTCAAGATGGATTAGATACTTAAATGTTAGACCTAAAACCATAAAAACCCTAGAAGAAAACCTAGGTAATATCATTCAGGACATAAGCATGGGCAAGGACTTCATGTCTAAAACATCAAAAGCAACGGCAACAAGAGCCAAAATTGAAAAATGGGATCTAATTAAACTAAAGAGCTTTTGCACAGCAAAAGAAACTACCATCAGAGTGAACAGGCAACCTACAGAATGGGAGAAAATTTTTGCAAACTACTCATCTGACAAAGGGCTAATATCCAGAACCTATAAAGAACTCAATCAAATTTACAAGAAAAAAACAAACAACCCCATCAAAAAGTGGGGAAAGGATATGAACAGACACTTTTCAAAAGAAGACATTCATACAGCCAACAGACACATGAAAAAAAATGCTCATCATCACTTGCCATCAGAGAAATGCAAATCAAAACCACAATGAGATACTATCTCACACCAGTTAGAAAGGCAATCATTAAAAAATCAGGAAACAACAGGTACTGGAGAGGATGTGGAGAAATAGGAACACTTTTACACTGTTGGTGGGGCTGTAAACTAGTTCAACTATTGAGGAAAACAGTGTGGCGATTCCTCAAGGATCTAGAACTAGAAATACCATTCGACCTAGGCATCCCATTACTGGGTATATACCCAAAGGATTATAAATCATGCTGCTATAAAGACACATGCACACGTATGTTTTTTGCAGCACTATTCACAATAGCAAAGGCTTGGAATCAACCTAAATGTCTATCAGTGACAGACTGGATTAAGAAAATGTGGCACATATACACCATTGGAATACTATGCAGCCATAAAAAAGGATGAGTTCGTGTCCTTTGTAGGGACATGGATGCAGCTGGAAACCATCATTCTCAGCAAAGTATCTCAAGAACAGAAAACCAAATACTGCATGTTCGCACTCATAGGTGGGAATTGAACAGTGATATCACTTGGACACAGGAAGGGGAACATCACACACTGGGTCCTATTGTGGGGAGTGGGGAAGGGGAGTGATAGCATTAGGAGATATACCTAATGTAAATGATGAGTTAATGGGTGTAGCACACCAACATGGCACATGTATACATATGTAAGAAACCTGCACGTTGTGCACATGTACCCTAGAACTTAAAGTATAATTTAAAAAATTTAAAAAAGAATGGCTGTTTTGTGAATGACCACATCTACTAGTAACAATGGGATGGTTATCCCAAGTGAGTCAGTAATACCAAATGAGCTCTTTCAACCAACCGGATAGATTAAGAAACACATTCCATTCCCCGTGACTCTGAGCTCTCCTGTTTTGTTTTTTTTTTTGAGACGGAGTCTCGCTCTGTCGCCCAGGCTGGAGGGCAGTGGCGTGATCTCCACTCACTACAAGCTCAGCCTCCTGGGTTCACGCCATTCTCCTGCCTCAGCCTCCCGAGCAGCTGGGACTACAGGCACCCACCACCACACCCGGCTAATTTTTTGTATTTTTAGTAGAGACGGGGTTTCACTGTGTTAGCCAGGATGGTCTCGATCTCCAGACCTCGTGATACACCTGTCTCGGCCTCCCAAAGTGCTGGGATTACAGGTGTGATCCACCGCGCCCGGCCGAGCTCTCCTGTTTTACCTCTTCCCTATCTCCCTCTATGGGTTCTCTTCTCCTGCTCAGTCCTTCAAAATTGCTTTTTGATGGCTCACACCTGTAATCCCAGCACTCTGGGAAGCTGAAGCAGGGGGTCACTTGAGGCCAGGAGCTTGAGACCACTCTGGGCAACATAATGAGACTTCATTTCCACAAAATAAATTTAGCCAGTCATGGTGACATGCACCTGTAGTCCCAGCTACCCAGGAGGCAGAGGCAGGATGATCACTTGAGTCCAGGAGTTGGAGGTTACAGTAAGCTATGATCACCCCACTATACTCCAGCCTAGGTACTCTTGTCTCTTTAAAAAAAAAAAAAAAAGTAAAAAACTCTTTTTTCCAGGATTCCATCCTCAGCTCATTGCAGGGTAATGTCAAGCAATCTAATGGTTTCAATTACCACCTTTATGTTGTTGACTCCAGAATGTACATCTCTACTCCAAAACACTTGAGTTTCAGATTTCTATATCCAACCACACTGGACACATCTCAATTTAGATATCCCCTCAGAATGTAAAACTTATCATATCCAAAATCCTCTGAAAGACAGGATTTAACTCTGATTTCTCACCATCACCTTCTTCCAAAACTTGCTCCTCTTCCTTCCTGTATTTCCTATTCTAGTTGATTATCTTATAATCCACCAGTCCATCGTTGCATCTCCAGGGCATAGACCAGTGCTTGGCATATAGCAGACATATTCATTTTCTGAAAAACCAACTGAATGAAAAAGTACATGAATTTTTCTTTATCTGCAGCTTCACTCTGGCTGTTAGCTCTTACAAACTCCACAGCACAAAGACTCAACTCAATTCTCTGACATACAGAAGAAAAGCAACTGACAAATTGAACACGCTTCAAAAATAATAGTGCCCCATAAGAACTGCAAAGGAAATCCATGCTAATTCTCTGTACTAATAAATCTAGTCCTTCACTCATAGATATGAATGTCTCCCTGAGAATCATCAAATACTTGAAAAATACCAACAGCATAAAATAGAAGAACCAAAATGCAGAGTTAGAAAAAGATAATTCTGAGAAGCAGAACAGAACTTTAAGAATCAGAGACAGTGAAGACAAGATTTATGGAAATTAAAAATACAATGAAAGGAAATGAAATAAAAATATTAGACGGATAGGATATATAACAGAATACAAATAGCTAAAAACAAAAATGATGATACAGAAGATAAGACTGAATACATGTCCTGAACGTACAATAAAAGGACAAGGAGGGTCAGGCGTTGTGGCTCACACCTATAATCCCAGCACTTTGGGAGGCCAAGGCAGGTGAATCACCTGAGGTCAGGAGTTGCAGACCAGACTGGCCAACACGGTAAAACCCCGTCTCTACTAAAAATACAAAAATTAGCCGGGCATAGTGGCAGGTGCTTGTAATCTCAGCTACTCAGGAGGCTGAGGCAGGAGAATCACTTGAACCTGGGAGAGAGGTTGCGATGAGCCAAGATCACGCCACTGCACTCCAGACTGGGCGACACAGTAAGCCTCTGTCCCAAAAGAAAAAAAAAGGACACGGAGGTAGAAAATGAGAGGCAAGTTAAGAGTTATTGTAGAGAACAGTTAGAGAACATGTCTCATAGAGAATGGAAAACAGTGTGGCAGATGCTGCTGGTTATCTATCTGCCTGCCTGCTACCTACTCTTCTCTTTTTCCTTACTAATAGAACCCTATTTTTGTTTAGAGTGGCAATGTGACCAGATTAAAAACTACATTTAGTCAGCCTTCCTTCTAGAAGGGGAGCTGATATGACATAAGTGGAAGTCTGTGGGGGCTTCTGGGAAAGTTGTGCTTTCCCAATATAGGCTCTGTCCTTTTCTCCTTGTTGCTTTCTCTTTCTCCCTCCCTAGAATGCAGATGTGATGTCAGATGCAGCAATCTTCTTGTAACCATGAGGAAAAACTCTCGGCCTTGACATCCGAGGACTGCCAAATCAATGCCAGCAACTACTTACGTGGACATCTTGTTTCAAGAGAATTAAAAAAATAACCCCTGATTTGTAAAGCCAATGTTTAGTTGCATTTACACACAACCCCAATTGACACAAAGAGAAGGGGAGGGGAAAAATAAAGAACTACTCCGAGGCCCTGACCCAAAGAAAGGCAAGGGTCTTCAGAATGAAAGAGTCAACTGAGTGTCACACAGATGGGGATGGGAAAAAGACATGAAACACAACTAGATGCCTATTGCTGATATTGTGGAATTCCAATGATGAAAAAAATACCCAAAGCTTCTAGGGGGTCATCAACAAGAATCAGACTGGTAAGAGACTGCTCGTCAGCAAACTGTTAGAAAATCATGCAGCAACACCTGCAAAGTTATGAGGAAACATGGGTTTTTGATCCTATACTTAGACAAACCATGAATTCAGTATGAGGATAAAATCAAGATATTTTTGGAATGTAAGAATTCAGAAATAAGACAGCCATATGATAAATGGAATCATTAGCATGTTTACTAATAAGAAAGAACTGAAAGTTCTCTACTTACCCAATCTTTCTGGTTGAGTTTAGCTGCTTCATTATATACTTCAATGGCAGCTTTATGTTTTCCCAAAAGAAATCTGGAAAAGATACATTTTCCATAATTATTACCTCAAAATTCTTAGAAGACTAACCCTACTAGTCCCACATTTTACTCATATTTCATCCAGCAGAGAATTCTAGAAGTCTTTTCTCCATGAGCTGGTTGTGCTGGTTTGGTCAGTGAAGCTGCTATACACTAACAGCAGAAGCTCTCTTAGTAGGGATTGCACTGGCAGCTGTTCCAAGGCCTTGGTCTCATTCTATAACAATTTTAGTGAGAGTCTTGTGGAATTTTTCTCCTACAATGTACTATAAATGCAGACCAAAAAAGAAATAAGCCAAATGATATGCCATGTTAAGCAGTAACTATTATTACTTATCATCACCCATTAGGGACATGTCCTTTCCTTCCAAGACTAAGTCTCTTTCCTTGATATTGGATCCTGAGTTTAGAGAGAAACAGGGAAAACCAAGCTCCATGCAAAAACAACACAGGTATGAATGGCAACGTGGCTAAGAAAGGGGAGATGGGAACTCCATGGAACAAAGGACTGAAAAGGGAATACCTAGTAGTTTATAAAGACCTTTGAGATTCTTTCCATCTAGGAATCTTTAGGACATTCACTCAACAAATACAGATGCTCCTCAACTTATGATGGGGTTACATCCCAGTAAACCCACTGTAAATGGAAAATACTGTAATTCAAAAATGCACATAATACATCTACTCTACCAAACATCATAGACAGCCTAGCCTATCTTAAGCATGTTCAGAACACTTACTCTGTTCCATGGAGTTCCTATCTCCACTTTCCTAACTACATTTGCTGACAGTTGGGCAAAATCATCTAACACAATGCCACTTTTATAATAAAATGCTGAATATCTCATGTAATTTACTGAATACTATACTGAAAATGAAAAACAGAATGGCTGTATGGGTACTTGAAGTACAGTTTCTACTGAATACATAACAATTTTACATCATTGTAAAGTTAAAAAATTACGTTAAGTTGAACCATCCAAAGTCAGGAACTCTCTGTCCTTACTAAAAACTTACTGTGTGATAGATATTAAATGTTAGAAGAGTAGATGAGAAAAATTCCAAGGATTGCCAGTAAGTTTAGAAGACTTTAGGGTACAAGGTGTCTCTATTTACATGATAAATAATATCGGTTCCCCCATCAAACTAGAATGCACAGTGTTTAAAACACTTAGTTCCTTAACACTAGTTATCTCATTTTCTCAAATTTCAAACTTAATCCATGCTCTTTAGAGTGAATCCCATTATACCTATTAAACCATTCCCCACTTGTGTATCAGGCTGATGTGGCTGTCAGCAGCAAGCTGTACCTAAGAATGCATTTTACACTGTTCTCTGTGAGTGCCCTAGGGCCTCCAGGTTGCTAATACTCACAAAGATCTCGCCACGTGCTTGAGGTTATCAGCACTCTAAGGGCTTAGAACTGTACATGTCTGGAAGAGTTCTAGGGATTCTTGGATATTTCCTTCCAGGTGAAATATCAATGCTGCCAAGAAACAGAAAAGACAAAAAAAAGTAAAACCATGTTCTGGGAAGAATGGAGCCTGGGGTTAGAAAAATTGGAGAAAAGAAAACTGGGAAACCACATCAACTAAATCCTTTGGACAACTGTATCCTTAATACAATCAGATATGACTTCAGACAGGCTGAAACAACGACCAAAACTGTTGACAAGCTAAACTCTCTTTTAGTAAGGTAACTCAACCCTACCTAATTCTCTCTCTACTCCCACGATCCATCACACAGATAATCAGTTCCTCTGCAAATTATCACACAAACTCTTCACATTAAGAACATTTTGGGGCTTCCCCATCAGATGCTTCATTTATCATAATTGACTTCCAACTGATAGTTTTCAGACTGAACCCCCAAATGGGGCAAATGGAATCAATACCTCAAATTCAGCACGGAGATTCTGACAAAGAATACAGTAACATTTTACACTTCGGTTGTCAGTATAACAACCAGTTAGAACCAGAGGTTTTTCCTAGGCCTATGTTTTCAGAAGAATTTATCAGACACTGAAAGTCTGATACTTGTGACACTGGGAATAAGCAATTTTTGCCATGATGTCCTAAATTTGTCAATATCTTACCAATTATGTCAGAAAATTATAGGTTAATCTGAAGACTACAAATGCAATGAACGGTAAACAAAACCATTCATTTACACCCAAGAGCCAAAAAGAAAGTTCCTGGAAAAACTAAGAATGCTACTTATGCCACTAAAGAGGAAAATTTAAGTCAGTGGGACGGGTACAGTGGTTCATGCCTGTAATCCCAGCACTTTGGGAGGCCGAGGCAGGCAGATCACCTGAGGTCAGGCGTTTGAGCCCAGCCTGGCCAACATGGCGAAATCTTCTCTCTACTAAAAACACAAAAACTAGCCGGACGTGGTGGCATGTGCCTGTAATCCCAGCTACTAGGAGGGCTGAGGCAGGAGGATTGCTTGAACCTGGGAGGCAGATGTTGCAGGGAGCTGAGATCGTGCCACTGCACTCCAGCCTGGGCAACAGAGCGAGACTCCATCTTAAAAAAAAAAAAAAAAAAAAAAAAAAAAAAGTTAAGTGAGTGGTCCTTATCTTTGGTTTCTGATGAGCTGACTTTACGCTCTGCTTTATCTTGTTTATTTCTAGGCTTCTTCCCCTCATCCTGATTAACCTTACAAAAATCCTCAAGCTCTTCTTCATCTCTTTTAGCATGATTACAAGGAATCCTTCCAAAAGCATCTTCTGGCCCTGAAATCACTGTATCAGGCAGGAATCCTAAGCATCCATTCCAAAAAACACTAGCCAGAAACTAAAATATGGGTAACGATAGCAATTTTTTAACATTACTAGTCATTTCTAAAGTCAAATCCAACACAGTAATTATATTCAGATTCCATAAAAAGATTAATACTGAGTAAAACCTTTCTGGAACATTTATGCTCATGCACCTGTAATGACATTTTGGTCCACAGCTGTATAAATGATGATGATCCCTTAAGATTATCTTGAAGAGGAAAAATTCCTATTGCCCAGTGATGTCATAGCAATCAAAACAGTGCAATGCATTACTCAGCTACCTGTAGTGATGCTGGTATAAACAAACCTACTGTGTTGCCAGTCACATAAAAGTACAGCACACACAATTATGTATATATAGAACTTAATACTTTATAATGATAATAAATGACTACATTACTGGTTTATGTATTTACTACGCCATACATTTCAATCTTTTTTTTTTTTTTTGAGACAGAGTCTCGCTCAGTCACCCAGGCTGGAGTGCAGTGGCGTGATCTTGGCTCACTGCAAGCTCTACCTCCCGGGTTCATGCCATTCTCCTGCCTCAGCCTCCCGAGTAGCTGGGACTACAGGCACCCACCACCACGTCTGGCTAATTTTTTGTATTTTCGGTAGAGACGGGGTTTCACCATGTTAGCCAGGATGGTCTCGATCTCCTGACCTCGTGATCCACCCGCCTCGGCCTCCCAAAGTGCTGGGATTACAGGCGTGAGCCACCACGCCCGGCACATTTTAATCTTTATATTAGAGTGTACTCCTTCCACTTACTAAAAAAGAAGTATAACCGCCTCAGGCAGGTCCTTCAGGAGGTATTCCAGAAGGTATTCCTATTTCTATAGGAGATGACAGCTCCCATGCATGTTACTGCCACTGAAGACCTTCCATAAGGAGGTGGAAGACAGTGATGTTTATAATCTTGACTCTGTGTAGGCCTAGATCAGCGTGTGCGCGCCGGCACGCGTGTGTGGGTGTGTCGCAAAGACCTTAGATGGGTCACAAAGCACTGAATGCCAAAAAAGACAAGGATACATTCTGCATGTCAGTACTACCATTATAGTAGTGTGTGTGTCTTAGTTTTTAACAAAAAAGTTTAAAAGTAAATAAAAATAAAAATACAAAGTTTTAAGAATAGCATAAAGAGCCGGGTGTCGTGGCTCATGCCTACAATCCCAGCACTTTGAGAGGCTGAGGCAGGAGGACTGCTTGAGCCCAGGAGTTCAAGACCAGCCTGGGCAACATAGTTAAACACAATCTTCAGAAATGGCTCAAATGAGAACATTATGCTGTTGCCCAGAAATGAGGAATCAATGATGAAAACAATCTAGTTGAGTCATTGAAAATGGCTCACGATACAGAAACTATAAAATGAGTTACCTGCCCACTGAAATCAGAAGTTTAAAATATGGTCAAATTCATTAAGAAATTACTCTTCTGTGGTAATAAGGAGTAGAAAGATCCAAATTAACCTCAGAATAGTGAAGATCTCAAGGAGGGAAGAGGGAAGAACAGAATTATGAAAAGATAGAAAGGAGACTTCAACTCTTTAATGCTTATTTCTCAAAAAAAAAAAGCTTTAAAGTAAACATGACTAAATGCTTTTTATTAAGCCTAGCCAGTGAGTACATGTGTGTTTATATTATTTTTTGTGAACTTTAATATGTTAGAGACAGTCCTTGATTTTTAAAAATGGAAAAGGGGCCTGACATGGTGGCTCATGCCTATAATCCCAGCACTTTGGGAGACCGATGAGGGGTAGATCATTTGAATCCAGGAGTTTGAGGTCAGACTGGGCAACATGGTAAAATCCCATCTCTACAAAAAAATACAAAAATTATCAGGGTGTGGTGGCGCATGCCTGTCATCCCAGCTACTAGGGAGGCTGAGGCACCAGAGTCACTTGAACCTGGGGGGTGGAGGTTGCAGTGAGCTGAGATCATGACACTGTACTCCAGCCTGGGCCACAGAGCAATGTTCTGTCTCCAAAAAACAAGAAAAGAAAAGGCTGGGCGTGGTGGCTCACGCCTGTAATCCCAGCACTTTGGGAGGCCGAGACGGGCGGATCACGAGGTCAGGAGATCGAGACCATCCTGGTTAACACGGTGAAACCCCATCTCTACTAAAAATACAAAAATTAACCGGGCGTGGTGGCGGGTGCCTGTGGTCCCAGCTACATGGGAGGCTGAGGCAGGAGAATGGTGTGAACCCCAGAGGTGGAGCTTGCAGTGGGTGGGGATCGCGCCACTGCACTCCAGCCTGGGTGACAGAGAGAGACTCTCTAAAAAAAAAAAAAAGGAAAGAAAGGGAAGAGCATGGGGAAGAGAGGAAAATGACTGTAACCCATTTCTTGATGTCCTGGAACCTAAGGAGAAACAACCTAAACAAAAACCAAAAAGCTTCTACGTCCATAATATGACAGGGAGGGAAAAAAAGCTTACTGTGACTCAGACTTAATGTTGACTGAACACAAAACTTAAAAGGTACAACCAGGCATGTTAGCTCACAACTGTAATCCCAGCACTTTGGGAGGCTGAGGCAGGAGGATCAGTTGAGCCCAGAAATTTGATACCAGCCTGGGCAATAGAGCAGGACTCCCATTTCAACAAAAAATTTAAATTTTTTTAAAAAAATAAAAAAGAAGTAATGCTGCTCATTGCTATCCAAGAATAGGGATTATCAACGGAATTTGTAAGAAGAAATTATAACACAAAGTATGGATATGACCTTACATGCCAGGAACAAGAAAAAAAGTAAAATTTTAAACAAATGACTCTTCACTTTCTGACTACACACATTCTCTTAGTAGAACCGTCCTTCTGGTCATCAGGGCCTATTTAAAATTCTAAGACTTTTGTTTCCTTTCTTCTCTTCCCCTAGGCCTCACCAATAACCAGACCTCGGCCATTCACATTCTACTTAACCACTTCCAGAATCAAATTTCCTTTGAAAAAGCCACACAAGTCACCAAGCTTAATGACATGTGAGTGTGTTAAGTGCATAAAGTGTACTGTCATAAACAGTTCTAGGGTCCAGGCGCGGTGACTCACGCCTGTAATCCTAGCATTTTGGGAGGTCCAGGAAGGTGGATCATGAGGTCAGGAGATCGAGACAATCCTGGCTAACACAACGAAACCAAGTCTCTACTAAAAATACAAAAAATTAGCCGGGCGTGGTGGCATGCACCTATAATCTCAGCTACTCGAGAAGCTAAGGCAGGAGAATCGCTTGAACCCAGGAGGCGGGGGTTGCAGTGAGCCGAGATTATGCCACTGCACTCCAGCCTGGGCGACAGAGCAAGATTCCATCTCAAAAATAAGTAAATAAATAAATATTCTGGGACAAGTGGCTTACTGAGTAATCTTGGACCAAGTCTCAACTGCATGACCTAGTCCTGTCACCTACCTACTAAAGGGAAAGAGTAAAAGAGAATGAGGCACTGAACCCTTTTGAGTTTACACTATCACTAAGTATTGCAAACCTTAGATACTTAGTATAATATCACTTAGTAGTCTAAAAGAAAATTTATAAAATGTTAATTTTCAAGTCTTAGCTGTTATTAAAATTTCACAATAAAAGACAAGTCAGGGCTAGCCATAGTGGCTCATGCCTGTAACTCCAGCACTTTGGGAGGCCCAGGTAGACGGATCACTTGAGTCCAGGAGTTCGAGGCCAGCCTGGACAGACCCCATCTCTACAAAAAATACAAAAAAATTAGCCGGGAGTGGTGGCACAACCTTGTATTCTCAGCTACTAGCTACTCGGGAGGGTGAGTTGTGAGGATTGCTTGAGCCTGGGAGGCAGAGGTTGCAATGAACCATCATCATGCACTTGCACTCCAAACTGGGTGACAGAGTGAGACCCAGTCTCAAAAAAAAAAAAAAAAAAAAGGACAAGCCACATTTTGTGTTTTCTGAGTGAAACCTGGAGAAAAAAGTGTTCAATTTGTAAGGCAGCTCAAGAGCCCAAAGGCTCATTAAATGGAACTCTAGGGATTAGAAAAAGGAAAATCCACCAAATCCAGTGCTGAAGGTCATTTCACGCTCCTGGAGATGTAGCTGTCCAAAAGCTAAAAGAATTTTAGTTCCATCCAAGATTTTAGAGAACATTTCAGTGTACATAACTGTCCTATTACCAAATGTATGACCTGGGAAATTTATAGTTTCCTCATCTGTAAAACCAAGACGCATTCATTCAACCAATATTCACTAGGTACCTACCATATTCCAGGCACTGTTCTAGGCACTGGGAATACAGCAGTGAACAAAACTGACTCCCCGATTTCATGGAGCTTATAATTGAGAGAAGGGGCTGCTACCACACAGGATAGATAATCAAGTATGTTATACTTATGAGTGATATTTTTCTATGAAGAAAAATAAAGCAGGAAAGAGAAACAGTGCCGGGGGGGGGGGGGGGTTGTACTTTTAAATAGAAGGGTCAGGAAATAAAATACTCATCCTATAGAGTTGTGAGGATCGAATTATCTAATATATAAAGACGTTCAAATACTGCCTGGTACAAAGTAAGCCTTAAAGAAATGTTACCTATTATTGTTCCTGGGTTTTTTGCGTGTTTTTTTGTTTTTTGTGTGGTTTTTTTTTTTTTTTTTAGATGGAGTGGAGTTCTGTCATAAAGGTCAGAGTGCAGGGGCACGATCTAAGCTCACTGCAATCTCCACCTCCCAGATTCAAATTATTCTTATGATTCAGCCTACTGAGTAGCTGGGATTACAGGCACATGCCACAGTACTCAGCTAATTTTTGTATTTTTTATAGAAATGGGGTTTTCCCATGTTGGCCAGCCTGGTCTTGAACTCCTGACCTCAAGTGATCCACCTGCCTCATTCTCCCAAAGTGCTGGGATTACAGGTGTGGGCCACTGTGCTGGGCCTGTTGCTGTTATTTTTATTACCATTATTATCTACTTATTGCCAAAGATGAAGGAATTCTGGATACCTCAGAAATCCCTAGAGTCTATGAATCCTGAATTTACAATTAGAATTTTACCTGCAAATGTGTAAGTTGAATTTCTGGTATTCCAAATCATTGCTCACTCCAACTCCCCCTAAAAATGGGGATACTGGTTCTTATATGATTTCACAGGTATTATGAGAACTACTAGTTGAAAGATCCTCCAAAAAATATAAGTATGTAAATGCAGAGCAGAATCTCCCCTATTTTGCAACAAAGCAGAGTGATCACCTCCAATGCTACATTTCAGGAGCCTATGTTACCACAGAGGTCAGGTAGCCAGCTGATGAGATGAAGACAAGGTAATAGCTTTTAGTGAGTTATAAAAAAGACCTCATTCATATCCCAGCTCCCACACTACCCCTCCACCATCACCAAGACAGTGGGGGCAGAAGGCTGGCAACCTAGCAACAATACTTTCTTGCCACTTCTCTTGCCCCATTCTACTCTTTTGTAACATCTCTTCCCCTTCTTTCTCCCTTTAAGGATGCACCTCACATATTTTAAACAATTCCAGAAGTGAATAAACATGACACCTCAAGAATTCTCCCCTATAATTTGCCCTAGGTGCTAAATTCTCTTTGAAGAATTTCAAATTCTGCTTAGGCTCAAAAATCAAACCTTTACATGACACTTTGATTAATGCTAGGGGTAGTATGCTAGCTATATAAGTGCTAAGCAGAAAACTATTATGGTTCAGATTTTTAGTTGAAAAATTTACTAAATAACTAAGGCTTTTGTAAATACATTGCAAGTAAAGCCTTCTTTAAAAAAGAATAATACTCATCAAAGAAAGGATTTCTTCCAGGACTAGCAGACATGTAGCACATAAAAGTTTTCACATGTAGAATTTCAATCTCGATTCAATACCAGCCTTCTATGGGACCTAGGGCAAGTTATTTCACCTCTCTGGGCCTCCATTTATCCCCGCTATAATTTTCACCCAAAAATCCAAAGAATCTGAAAATGGTCATTCAATAAATGTTAATTTCCTCATGCCAAACAGGAATTATAACACTTTTCTACCTCAATAGGATATCTGGAGCATCAAAAGAGATAACAAATCTTGAAAAGAATATAAATGTAAGACATTTTCATTACTATCATTTTGAGCCCTGTATCAGTCAAAGCCTAAGAAAAAACCACTTGAGGACTTGAAACACAAGGATTTTAATGCAGAGAACAGGCAATGGAAGAAATGAGAGGCCCAACAGGGAATGGTGAGACAAATCAGAAGTCTGCATGAGCAAAAAGCCACTACTACTCTGAGGCCTGAAAGTCAGGGAGGGAAGCCCTGGCTTCTCCTTCCTCTTGCCTTCTAATCTCCTGCCAGTTTCTCCACTTGCTAATCCAGCCAGAAACTGCTGACACAGAAGCCTAGGAAGAAAAGGAGCCTGCAAGAGTCAGTTCCTCACTACACCAAAAAGAGAAGAGAAGGCAAGGAATGCATCAGAGGGCAAACAGGACCAGGATCAAGAGGAACATCTACTCTGTTCAGGGACATAAATGATAAAGGAAGAGGAAGAGACTGGGCTGAATCAGTATTGACTCAACGGTATATGCTAGAAGCTGGCCTTTAATTTTTAAATTATATTGCTGCTATCCAGTTTCCTTGCTTCTCATTAGCTTAACAGGAAATGAGGAAGAAAAAAAGTCATATAAAAGATTAGTTAATTCTGGTTTTATGCTATAGCTTAGATTATTTAAAATTATTTTACTTCCTCAAAACTTAACAATTATTTCCTTGTTAAGGGTGTGTGTGTATATATGTATCTCAAAGTGTTTTCTCTCCTATTATTCCAATGAATATTCATGTAAGGCCAGTGAGTTACGCAATTCAGAGAATATTCCCACATTACAAAAGAGGAAATTAAGGCCCTAAAGGTTAAGTAAATTGTCCACATTCAACAAGTAGTTAATGCAAGAGGCAGGACTATAACCCAGGTCTCCAAGGTTACCCATTAAAGTACAACAAGTTT
>NW_022680910.1:0-59329 GCF_009764315.1 Trachypithecus francoisi | reverse complement strand
AAATCATTTTTAGGACACTTTCTTATAAATATTTCCCTCTGAAAGCACTTACAATACCATTTGTTCCACATGTTATGATCTTACCTTACATAGGGTTGATTTCAATTACTCATGGAATATCAAACATGATAGAAACACAAACCTGAGAGAAATGTTACAATACAACAGCAAACTTGCTCAATTCTTTTTTTTTTTTTTTTTTTTTGAGATGGAGTTTCGCTCTGTCGCCCAGGCTGGAGTGCAGTGGCGCGACCTCATCTCACTGCAAGCTCCACCTCCCAGGTTCACAGCATTCTCCTGCCCCAGCCTCCCGAGTAGCTGGGAGTACAGGCGCCCACCACCACGCCTGGCTAATTTTTGGTATTTTTAGTGGAGATGGGGTTTCACCGTGTTAGTTAGGATGGTCTCCATCTCCTAACCTCCTGATCCACCCACCTCGGCCTTCCAAAGTGCTGGGATTACAGGTGTGAGTAACCGCGCCCAGCCAAACTTGCTCAATTGTTGTTTATCAGCACTCTATGCAAAAAAGCTTCCTAAGACTTTCTCCTCTTAATTTTAGCATTGAATTGTGGAAAATTTGCAACTTTATCTTGACATGAAAATATTTCAATGTGTGGTGATCTTACCTGATGAGTTTTAGTATTTTCTGCATAATTGTTACAGGAACTCTTACATGATTCTCTTCCATTAATGTTGTAAAGGCCAGGAAAAAGCAGCTAAATAAGAGGGAAAGAACTTACCACCAGAGTCATGTCTGAAGCCTTTCAGAGTAGGTTGGTATTTCCTTCCTTCTGGTTGTCTCCATTTTCCTCTTCTAGCTCACAAAAGGTAAGGATTTGCTGTTGTGAACAGTTGGTGTTTGTAGGATTTTTTTTTCCTCCAGATTAAAGTCCTATCTCTCCTTAGTGTATTTCTCTCTGCAGTATTTGACTTGCTCAGTTCCTGCCTGATTGCATCAGTGAGCTCTTGCTGCTGGAAGTTGTTTTACAAAAAATTTATAAAGTAAAAATGAAGAAAACATGAAAATCAACTTTATTAAAAATTTTAATAAGAATTTAAAGAGAGCAAATTCAAAAGCTTTATTTTTTATTTTATGTAATTTTTTTATTTTACTTTAAGTTCTGGGATATATGTGCAGAACATACAGGTTTGTTACATAGGAATATGTGTGCCATGGTGGTTTGCTGCACCTATTGACCCATCCTCTAATTCCCTCCCCCTGCCCTCCCTCACCCCTCAACAGGCCCTGGTGTGTGGTGTTCCCCTCCCTGTATCCATGTGTTCTCACTGTTCAACTCCCAATTATGAGTGAGATCACGCAGTGTTTGGTTTTCTGTTCCTGTGTTAGTTTGCTGAGGATAATGGCTTCCAGCGTCATCCATGTCACTGCAAAGGATGTGATCACATTCCTTTTTTATGGCTGCATAGTATTCCATTGTGTATTTGTACCACATTTTCTTTATCCAGTCTATCATTGATGGGCATTTGGATTACTTCCATGACTTTGCTATCTGATCTTTGACAAACCTGACAAAAACAAGTAATGGGGAAAGGATCTCCTATTCAATAAATGGTGTTGGGAAAACTGGTTAGCCATATGCAGAAAATTGAAACTGGACCCCTTCGTTACTTAAGCCTTATAAAAAAATTAACTCAAGATGGATTAAAGACTTACATGTATAACACAAAACCATAACAACCCTAGAAGAAAACCTAGGCAATACCATTCAGACATAGGTATGGGCAAAGACTTCATGACAAAATTGCCAAAAGCAATTGCTTAAAAGCCAAAATTGACAAATGGGATTTAATTAAACTAAAGAGCTTCTGCCTAGCAAAATAATCTATCACCAGAGTGAACAGGCAACCTACAAAATGGGAGAAAATTTTTGCAATCTACTCATCTGACGAAGGTCTAATATCCAGAATTTACAAGGAACTTAAATAAATTTACAAGAAAAAACAAATAGCCCCATCAAATAGTGAGCAAACGATATGAACAGACACTTCCCAAAAGAAGACATTTATGTGACCAAAAAACATATGAAAACAAGCTCAACATCACTGATCATTAGAGAAATGCAAATCAAAACCACAATGAGATACCATCTCACGCCAGATAGAATGGTGATTATTAAAAAGCCAAGAAACAATAGATGCTGGCAAGGCTATGGAGAAGTAGGAACACTTTTACATTGTTGATGGGAATGTGAATTAGTTTAACCAGTGTGGAAGACAGGATGGCACTTCTTCAAGGATGTAGAACCAGAAATATCATTTGACCCATCAATCCCATTACTGGGTATATACCCAAAGGGATATAAATCATTCTACTATAAAGACATATACACACGTATGTTTATTGTGGTTTTAAATACACATAAACACACACACACACAGACACACACACACACAGAAAAACATAGTCAACCCTTCATATCCATGGGTTCCACATAACAGAGTCAACCAAATACAGATATTTGAGAGAAAAAAATAATAGCAATAGAAAATCATACAAATAAAAAATACAATATACAGCTATTTACATAGCACTTACTCTGTATTAGGCATTATAAGTAATCTAGAATGTTTTAAAGTATACGGAAGGATGTGCATAGGTTACATGCAAATACTGCACCATTTTACCTGAGGGACTTGAGCATCTGTAAATGCTGGTATCTGAAGGGATCCTGCAACCAATCCCCCATGGATACGGAAGAGCAATTCTACACGTGTATATGTGCCCGCATTGATGAATAATGTGCTGTAATTTCTAAGAAGAAAAAAGAGCAAAATATTTGACATAGAAAAAATAAGAACACTAAGATTTTACAGCTTACATTAGATTTGTAAAGTGACCTAAAGGACCCAAACAGTAATTTTAAGACAGAAAAGATTTCACTCCAATGGAAAAAAAAAAAAGTGAATTTTCTTTGTATCCTGAGAAAAAATAAAAATTATGAAATATTAATTCTTACAAAGTGGAGGCGATAGTCATAAACGAAGCAACCCTAAAATGAGGCCAAATGGGTTCTAATAGTATACCAAGGGTTAAAAATTATACTTTGTTCTTAAGATTAATGTATATGATTAGTTAACACACTTTCATTACAAAAATGAAAACAAGCTTCTGCCCAAAGCAAACTGATGTTAAGAGGTATATACAGTTTCAATCAATAACAAAGCTTCCAGGTATTAGGTAGAAAAGTCCTGCTAGTAATTTATTCTTGCAGTATTTCATTTTCTGCCTTCAGGTGGGACCTGAAAGAAGACAAATATGGATGCCATTTAAAAGATACTGGTTCTGAAGGAGGAAAAAAAATAGTGCAAATTGATCTCACCCTGCAGGAAATCTAAGATCATGCAGAATACTTTAGGGCAATGGTTTTGCATAATTCATCACTAGTGTGAGTATGAACTGGAATACAAACAAAAATTCAGAACACTTTATAATAATACTATATGGGATTCTATCATAATTTGATTTCCATTCATACAGGGTAGATTATTCGGTCAAATAATCTGTTTTTAAAAATCAACAGTTTCTTAAAAAGGAAAACCTTAGAACTAATTTTCAGATGTGTATTAAAATATCTGTGTCCTGTATGTTTAGAGATCTGTTACTGAAGTAGATAACTAGCAGCCTCTTCTACCAGTAATATACAAAGTCTAACGGTTAATTTCATGCCCAAAGTTTCCATCAGTGCAGATCTGTAATACATAATGAAATGGACAAACATTTGCTTAATTAGGTATCAGATCTTTTAGATGTTTTGTTCTGTTGTATTTGTAAGAGACATTTTCAAGTCCTTTTGAGGCAATGCTGTTCAAATGACAATCCATTTAGATAATTTTAAAATTGATATTGAAACTTTTTTTCAGCAAAAGTTCTGATATTTGTTAAATATGCTAGTGCTTATTGTTAAAGATAAAGCTATCATATTATATTTCTATATATACATTCATATTGTAGATACACATTAATGTGTGGTACATTCCAAAAATATTTGAGGTAACTTATATTAAAAGACAGATGTTCTGTAACAGAATGTTTTAAAAAGTTAAATTTTACTTGAGAGAATCTTAAGTAAATAAAAATGACCAAAAATTACATAATTAGCCCCACTGCTTTCAAAACCCCATTAAAATGCCAGTAAGCATATTTTAAAGGCACAGATTCACAAAGGCAAAAAGTCCAAGAAAGGAGGCAACAATGACAGAATTCTGGAAGCTGTGAGAGATGAATGTGCAATAATCGACTTAGCCCATCAGTACATAAACACACTCTTGGAAATTAAAATCATAGTAAAATAAATATAACAACTCAATAGAATAATTAAAAGATAAAGTTAACAAACTCTCCCAGAATGAGAAAGACAAATAAATAAAAGCCAGAGAAAGAACACAAGAATTACAGAACAAAGCCAGTGGATTAGTATCTAAATGAAAAGTTTTAAAATGAAGAAAGTAGAAAAAATAATCAAAAAAAGAATCAAAGAAATAATAAAGACAATTTTCTAGAATGGAAAGAGTTTCCTACATTTAAGACCCCAACATCATCATATATAGAGTAAAATAAATGAGAATAGGCTTAGCCAAGTTATATCTTTGAAAAATGTGTAAACACTGAACATTAAAAGAATATATACATTACTAAAGGGAAAAGTTTGCTTTTAAAGAATTAGTTTAATTTTAGTCATCTCTCCAGAAACAGGAAAGTTAAAACATTAGAAGGGTTTTAGAACAAAGTTTTTAAAATTCCTTGAAAACAGAAAGTATTTTGATGATTTCTTTTATAAAGAAAAAGTTAATATAGTATCCGACATGATACAGATTTGGATGTTGGGAGAAGGTGTGACTCTGAATTTGTCATAAATACACAGAAAATTAAGCAAACAAAGAAGAAGATAGTAACTATTACCAGGGACAATTTTTAAACAGGTGTGCAGCCAATAAAAAGCAGACAGAGAATACTACATGGCTCAGCTGTGAAGAGCATTTATACTGTCCCAGTAATGTAAAGACCAAAGATTGACGTAAAACCACAATGTTGTTATTATATTGGTACGATGGGGAGACGGGAAGGGTGCCTGTGCATGATGACGGGGGGAAGGAGGTAAATGATGTTTAATTCCTCATCTTTTAATTTGGAGTACTGATTATGTTAAAAACTGAAAAGTTAAGAAATAGCAACAGAATCATCTGATTTAGGGATGTAGAATTAAAATACAGCAGAATCATCTCAAATATTTGAAATAGTTCTGCACAAGAATAAGTTGGTTCAGCCACTCACTGTGGTGTTATGTACTTTTAGAGAATTTTGTGTATTGCATAGTAACTTTACTAACCATTCCTGAGGTTTTCAATTTTCAACGTAATGAGCCTATATTCTTTATAGTTGGTTGGTTGCATTTTGGGATATATGCTGGTTTTCCTCCTCAGGAAAGATTTTTTTTTTCCTATTTGTCAACCTTTTAGTTGATTTCTTTGGACTGCAAGGAGACTGGAGTAGAAACCATTATTCTGGCTTCCTAAATTGGAAGCATTTTTATAATGGCTATTTTCTCTCTGGGTCCATGATGACGATGAAGGCCGTCATCATCAACAGTGGGCCTAGGTAATGATAGTCCACAGCGCTTCGCTTCTACTTCCATATTTTTTTCTGCTTCTTGTTTGCTATGGATTGGAAAACAACTAAAATCATCTGATAAAAGCAATAGACTATGAGTAAGATCTGAAGGAATATTCTATGAATACATGTTTCTGCTGTGGAAAATGGACTTTGTGATCATTATACTGACTGCTCTGAAATCACTGCTGCTTGGTTCTGCCCCTTGCCTATGTTTTCTTTGTTTTTGTTTTTTGTTTGTTTGTTTGTTTTGAGATAGAGTTTCGTTCTTGCTGCCCAGACTGGAGTGCAATGGCATGATCTCGGCTCACTGAAAAATCTGCCTCCCGGGTTCAAGTGATTCTCCTGACTCAGCCTCCCGGGTAGCTGGCATTATAGGCACACACCACCATGCCTGGCTAACCTTGTATTTTTAATAGAGATGGGGTTTCTCCCTGTCGGTCAGGCTGGTCTCCAGCTCCTGACCTCAGGTGATCCGCCTGCCTCTGCCTCCCGAAGTGCTGGGATTACAAGCGTGAGCCACTGTGCCCGGCCCCCTTGCCTATGTTTTATGTTGCGTGAAACTTTTGGATAAGAATTCTGCAGACATATACATTGAGAGTTCATGCATTTTCACATTTTTTTGGCATCTGTGAATGGAGAATGCCATTCAAGCAATGGAATATCCATTGCTTGGTGTTAGTATTATTTATGTAAACATACAGGGCTCCTGAAAGTTAAAGCTGTATTTTAGTCATTGAGTTGTTCTTAAAACAATAATCTTTTAAGTGAAAAATGTTTGATGAGAAAGGTATACGATACATGTCTTAATCCTGTAACTGAAATTGATGAAAAATGGAATGCTAGCTAAGATAAAATATAGGTGTGGTTCATACCTTGAGAGTTTTGTTTGAACATTTGCTAACAAATTGTAAATAATTAGGAAGATATCTAAGCATTATTTTACTTAAGAATGGCAAATATCTTTCAAACTGTATCTTGATAGTGAATGATTCCTAGTGAACACCAGGAGTAGTGGTTAAAAGCATATTTAAGCTGTATGTGAGCTCATAATCAGTTAGTGATGTCTGACATGGCCACAGGATGAAAAATAGTCATGTTGTCACCAGTCCTGTAACATCTTTGATAATAAGGCCAAATTTCTGTAACATCTTTGATAATAAGTCCTGGCTAAAAACAAACATTGACAGAGGCATAAAATAATATGCTTTAGTATTTGTAGTGCTATAATATAGGAAAAAATAATGTACACTTTGTTGCAACGTTATTTTGGTCTTATTTGCTATTTTAGATTTATTGTACGATACATACGACACAACTTTAAAAGCACAGTGGTATTTCATGTGGAAAATAGTACACACCCAATTGAGATATTTTAAACAAATTGTTCTTGCAGACTTGTATGTAGATTATATATTGTAGGGATTTTGAAATTATATTTTGAAATAATCAAGCACAGATAGATTTTCTTTTATATAAAATATATTATATATTCAACCCCCCAAAAATACACACTCAATATTTTTAAAAATAAAAAAACAGGAAAAGTAGGAACCTGGAAGTATCCACAGTTAATTAAATATTTAGCAGATTGCTTTTAATTTTAATAGTATTATTCTATCATTAAATTTATTTTTAAAATATTTGTAATTAATGCAAGCTATTTTTGTGTGCTTATATTAGTATACAGTGCATATTTTATTCAGTTTCTTTTCATTGGGTTTCAGACTATTTCCAAATTATAATAGATAATTATTTAGTAACAACGTATAATATATTAATTATCAAATTGGATATTCCCTCTAAATATAATTGCAGGTCAAAATGCTGCTAAAGGGATGAGTATAATTTAATATATTATTGAATTCAATTTGGCAGTATCTTGTGGGAGAATTTTGGCATTAATGTTTATGAGAAATAATAGTCTCTGTTGTTTTTTCTTGTGATGTCTCTATAGTATCTGGCTTCAGCATCAGGGAATGCTGGTCTCATAAAAGGATTTAAGGAGTGTTCTCTCCCATCAATTTTGTAAAAATGCTTGTGTAGAATTTGTAATTTTTTACTTCTTTCTTTAATGCTTGATAAAATCCAGTGAAGACTAAATTTTCTTTTGTTGGAAAGTATTTAATTACAAATCCAACTTTTAGTAGACATAGAACTCTTCAGGTTATGCATTTCCTCTTGAACATATTTGGCAGTTCGTGTATTTTATGGAGGTTTGTCTTTCATCTAAGCTGGTGAATTTATAGGCCTAGAGTTATTTGTAATATACTTTTATTATTTGTAGGGATGTTCCCTCTTTCATTCCGTGTATTTCTCATGTGTGGCTTTTTTCTTTCTTTTTTTTGGAGGTGTGAGGGGATAAGTTAAAGGTAAATCAATTTTACTGACTTGTATTCAAAGAACAAGTGTTTGTGTTGACTCATTATCTGTATTGTTTTTTCTTCTCAATTAAAATGAATTCTGTTTTTCATTATTCCTTCCTCCCGATTAATATGGGATTGGTTTACCTTTATTTTTCTAGTTTAATAAGGTAGAAGCTTAGATCATTATTTTGGGCTGTTTCTTCTTTTCTAATATATACATTTAATGCTATAAATTTCCCTCTATATGCTCTTTTAGATGCATTCCACAAAATTTTATATGTTGTCTTTACATTTCCACTGGACTCATAATATTTTTACATTTCTTTTGTGACTTTACCTATGGGTTTTTTTCTTAGTTATTTAGTTACCTATGGTTTATTTTCACTGTGGTATTTAATTTCCAAATATTTGGGCATTTATATATGTATATTTCTGTTATTAATTTCTAGTTTAATTCTGTTATATTGAGTGACTATATTTTCTATTATTCTGATTTTCTCATCTGTAAATGTTTGTTTTATCACCCAGAATAAGGTTCATTTTAGTGGATATTCCCTGTGCCTTTGAGAACAATGGATATTCTGTTGATGTTCATAGAGTGTTTGTAAGTTTCAATTTGATCAAGTTCATTGACTGTGTTTGTTGTTCAGCTCTTCCAGATGATTAGTGATTTTCTTCTATTTGACCTGTCAACTATAGAAAAAGATATATTTTCATATCCAACTAAAACCACCTGTTTGTCAATTTTTACATTCAGCTACATATTTTGCACTGAATGCATTTTGAAGCTCATTGTTACATAAATATGCATTTAGGATTGTTATATTTTCTTAATTATTGTTCAGGTTTCTTCTCTATTCCTAACAATATGCAGTGCAACAAAGTCTAATTTTTAAATAAACTTTTAACATTTTATAACAGTTTTTAGGTATACAGAAAAAATGTCATAGTACAGAGATTCTTTATACCCCACGCCTAGTTTTACCTATCATTAACATCTCACAGTAATATGGAGATGAGCCATTTTTGACACATTATTATTAATTAAAGTATATATTTTATTCAGATTTCCTTTGTCTTTACCTAACATTGTTTTACTGTGGTAGGCTTTCTTCCAGAACCCATCTAGTTGTCATGTCTCCTAACTTAGGCTCTTCCTGGCCATGACAATTTCTCAGACTTGTTTTTTTTTTTTTGATCAACTTGACAGTTTTGAGAAGTACTAATCAGGTATTTTGCAGAATGCCACTGAGAATTTAACTTATTTAATTATTAGATTGGAGTGATGGGCTTTGGGGAGTAAGACTGCCATTACCTTCACTTTCTATTAAGGAAACATAGTATCAACATCACTTATCACCATTTTATCCATAGAACACACTTTCTAAAATTTCAGTTCTTTTCTCTACCTACGGGCATTGGAAAAACGTCACTATGAGCAACTCACACTTAAGGAGTGAGTAGTATTGCCCTACCTTCTTGAGAGAGGAGTAAGAGGAGTGTCTCCTTTAAGTATTTAACATTTTTCTGCATAAGAGATTTGTCTACTCTCCAAAATTTTTTTAGTCATTCATCTCTTATTTCTTAGAGTGTGGAATGATAGATATCTATTTTATACATAGGTTTATAATCTAATAGTCTTTTATTTATTTAGTTGCTCAACTTTTTTTAGGATATGACCATTGCGAACACTTTCAGCAGGCTCTCATATTCCTTTAACCAGCAGTCCCCAACTTTCTTGGCACTGTCTTCCACCAGTTTTGTGGAAAACAACTTTTTCCATGGACTGGTGGGGTTTGGGGAGTGGTTTTGGGATGATTTGAGCACATTACAGTCATTGTGCCCTTTATTTCTATTATTATTACATTGTAATGTGTAATGAAATAATAATACAGCTCACGATAATGTAGAATCTGTGGGAGCCTGAGCGTGTTGTCCTGCAACTAGATGGTCCCATCTGGAGGTGATGGGAGACGGTGACAGATCATCAGGCATTAGATTCTCATACGGAGTGTGCAACCTAGATCTCCTGCATGTGCGGTTCACAATAGGGTTTGTGCTCCTACAGGAATCTGATGCCACCACTGATGTGACAGAAGGCAGAGCTAAGGCAATAATGTGAGCTATGGGGATAGGCTGTAAATACAGATGAATCATTGCTCACTCATCTGCCAATCACCTCCTGCTGTGCGGCCCGGTTCCTAATAGACCACAGACTGTTACTGGGGTTGGGGACCCCTCCCTTTAACATACACCCATCAGTGTTTGTGTGTGTGTGTGTGTGTATATGTGTGTGTGTGTGTGTGTGTGTGCATGCACACATACTTACTTTCTGGTACTACAGATATATGTCCTGTCCTAGAATCAGTCATTTCTTCAAGGAGCTCTAGTTCCTTTTATTGGAGAAAGATATTTAAAACCAAGATCTGGGTCTTAGGTGTGCTCATTTCACTGGGATGTTGTTACCTCTAGGGCATCTCAGCAGAGCAAGATAATATATGCATGCATACTAACCCATGAATACCATGTATACACATAATCTATAAATATTTTTATATACAGAAGTCTACTTTTAATAAAGCCATTATGTAAAGCCTCCTGAGCTTTGTTTGATTAGTTTTTTTATGAAATACTTTCCATTTTACTTTTAATTCTTCATGTTCTGATATTTAAAACTGGTGTCTTGCTTGACTTATTTAGATTTCACATAAAGCAAAGCGATACAATATTTGTCTTTGAGTGTTTGGCTCATTTTTCTTAGCATAGTATCCTCCAGCTTCGTTCATGCTGTTGAAAATGGCAGAATTTTCATTCTTTTTAGACTGAATAATATGTGTGCTATTATACATTCATCTGTAGAAAGAAATGTGATTTCTTTATCTTGGCTATTGTGAATAACGCTACAATGTACATGGGAGTGCAGATTTATCTTTGAGAGAGTAATTTTATTTCCTTGGAATATATACCTAGAAGTGGTAATCATTTCACAATGCGTATGTATATCAAAACATATTGTACAACTTTAATATATATAATACTTGTATTTTGTGTTTTGTCAGTGTTCCTAAATAAAATAGTAAATTGATTTCTTATAAATAGCATAGAGTTTGGCACCTCTTTTTCACTCAAATGACAACTGTCATTTACATTGTTGCAATTGTTTTTATAATTAGATTAAATTCTACTATTTTTCTAGCTATATTAAATTTGTTACATTCGGTTTTTATTTCTGTCCTATTTTTCTGCCTTTTTTGGAAGGAGGATTTTTTTATTATTTCATTTTATTGCCACTCCTAGCTTACTATTTATAACTTTAAAAGATAACTGGCAGTCCCAGGGTCTATTATATGCTTTTTAATTAATTGCATGTATTCTGCTTTGTGTTCTCTGAGCTTCTGGAACTTGTTTTGTAATTGTCTTTTTTAATTTTTGGAAAATTCTTAGGCATTATCTCTTCATACATGTCATTTCCTCCTGAAATTCCAATTCCACCTATCTTAGATCATTTGATACCGTCTCACCGCTCTTGGATACATTGTTTATTTGTTTGTTTGCTTTTCTCTCTCTTCATACTCTATTTTCTTTGAGTTTCAGCTTGAGTGATTTTTTCTTATGAATCTTCAAGTTCGTTGATTCTTTCCTCTTATGTGTCATGTCCTATGGTGAGCATGTCAAAATCATTCTGTTACAGTGGTTTAAATTCCCAACATTTTCATTTGTCTTTAATAATTTTAATTTCTTTGACAAGATTACCAATATTATCAGTCATGTTTTCTGGTTCTTATTCTAGAGGATTTCACATATCAGTCATATTTATTTTATATTTTCTCTCTGATAAGTTCAACATTACCATCATAATTGATCATATTAATTGTTGGTTCTTTGACAATATACTACTTTTACTTGCTTTTGTGTGTGTCTGTGGTAATTTTTGTTAAGGACAGATTTCTTGTATAGCACAGCATAGATCGAAGCAAAATTTCTGTGCCTAGAAATTGACATCTCGTTTTCTCCAGGCCTTTGACATAGAGTTGAGCCAGTCTAGTGAGGACTTGAGTTACTTTTCCTTTTGGTTATTGCTGTGGTTACTCTCAGTGTACTACAGGCCTCCGCTTCTTCTGGGATTACCCTGTGCTTAGCGTAGAGCCATTTCTGCCAGGAGGTTTTTCTCAAAACCTGCTCCACCCTCGGTTTTAGGTCTTTGCACCTGCAGCTCCAAGATGGTCTCCTCATGCTCCTGGCCCTCCACCAGCAGCAGCAGGAGTCCGCTGTTAGTGCTCCACACTCCACAGTGTGGTCAGTAAGGGCTGTTCTGTATTTTCCTGTCTCACTTTCACTCTTATGCTGGAGCCGTGTACCCAACTCATGGTTTTGCCTTGCTGTATCCGGTTTTTCCCACATCCAGAAGACTTCTCCTGGGTTAGGAACAGGATATCTTCCTACTTCTCTTCCACGGGTTGAGCATTTTCATCTGTTCTCATCATATATGTCTCCATAATTTTTCTACACATGATTTTAAATATCTTTTGAAAGCTTGAAAATAAGCATAGAGGTAAAATAGGAAAAAAAAAAAACCCTTAGAAATAACATTTGTTCACTTCAAAGATTTTACTGATCACTAATATTTAGGATTTTGAGGCTAAAAAATTAAACAATACCCTCTATAGTGTTTTCATTTGGGACTCTATTCATACACTTGTTTCAAATTAACAAGCTTATGATGCAGAATATCACAAAACACCAATGAGCTATAGTGAGCACAGTAACTATTTCTCCTGACAGTTGAACTTGCTAGCTGAGCACCACAGATAGAAAGATACTAAGACCTCGTTCCATTCCAAATGACCTGTATGAATTGTCCACATAATCTCTCATACTTGAGTATTTCATGAGGAGTATTGCATCAAATAAATTTTGCATCAAATAAATTTAATGCAATTTTATACATTTTTAATTCTGGGACTGAAAATAAAACATTGACAAAATGATATGATCTCCCAGAACTGAACAGCTATTGAACTAGTGCCTTACAGAGGATGGGCATTTGATTATTTTGTCATCAGCTTTTATTATTTCCAATAGTAGCAGAACTATCTTGTGTTCTCTCATTCTGTGGCTGTTGTGGAAATAACATTGAAAAGATGAAAATTATTATGTGGAATCAGTTTGGTAGAATTGTAACATGCCCTAAATAACTCTATCTACCTAAAATATTCAATATCAAACTGCTATATGTAATAAAGCATCTTGAACCACAGTCTTCTCCCCAAAGGCCCACAATCAAACAATTTCTCAATACACCAGAACCTAAACAACCATGCAGCAGACCACATTCTCACAGTTCCTCGCCTCTCCAAGGCTCCATTCCTTCATTACCCAGCTTCGATTCTAAGATTCATCATCACAATCTCCTCCTTTCACCGTTCTTCCTGCTCATCCTTTTAGAACCCCAGCCTCAGGTAAGTCCCAGTCTCTGTGCACCCTCTGCCATCCTCATGAGGCTGAGTGATTGAATGAAGCATGGCGGAGAAGTCTGGCCGACTGTATTTGCCTCTCATTTAAGTGAATCATTAGGGCCACCATCAGTTGTCACAAAATTTTTCTGAAGCATTCTCTTTCCCTCTCTCCTAGCTATCTAAGTCAAAGCTTTCCCTTTCTTCTCAAATATTCAACACCGTGCTCTCATTCTCAGGCTCAGCTGATGACTTCGTCTCCCACAGCCCTGGGAAAATAGAGCTAAGCAGGAGGGCAGCCCCACATGGGCAGCCCCACACAGCCAGCCCATAGTCCCTGGCACCTCGCACTCTTCTGAACACTTTCCTTCTCTCCTGTCCCTGTGGATGTGTTGCCTCCAGGGCCCTCTCTTGCATTTGCCTGTTAGATCCCATTCTTGTCTCCTACTCAATGTTGTCATTTCAGCAATTCTGCTTTTTTTCCCTTTATCAACTTTTCTCTCCAAGGCATGCAAACATGCATTTATAACTCACATCCAAACAAACCAAAGCAAGAATAAAGGCAGCCTCTTCCACCCTCTTGTATCTCCTTAGCAGCCAGATTCCATGATTGAGTTTTCTCTGGTCAGTCTTCCATCCTTTCCTCTCCTTTGCTCGAATCTGTTCCATTTGTGGTTTCCTTCCAGCCATCCCATCACAACAGCACTCTTCAAGACACATCTAAATTCCTGGCTGCTCTTTTTTCATTTACTTTTATGATTTGTCTCATATTCCCAACAACGTAATGCTAGACTAGCTTGTGTTTTAATTTTTTCCTCATTTTTATTTAGACTAACTCTCATGGAGATCCTAATTCATCTCTTTGAATATCCATAGGCTGACAAAATATAAATTAACATCTGCATTCCAGACATCTCCCCTGAATTCCAGACTCATGCCTTCTGAACAGTCTACTTGGATGTCTGATATATGTTGGATGTTGCAGAATTTAATGTTGTATGTATTTATTTTCTTTCCACTAATAAACAATAACAACTACCCTCCCCTTAGAAAACAACAACAGAAAACCAACCAACAACCAACCAAACAAAGAAGAGATATGTTTCTTCCATAGCTCAGTAATTGGTGCCATTCTCTTGCAGCTGCTCAGCGTATGAGTCCTGAAGTTGTAGCCAGTTCTTTTGTGTCTGTCACCTCCCACATTCAATCTATCAGCAGATGCCATTTGTCTGCCCTCAAACTTTTCACCGTTTCTGCTGCGTCTACTACTCATCTCTCAGATGCATCTCGGTTCTGGATTTAACTCTGCACTGGTCTCTCTGGGCTTCTGCCCTGTTCCTATAAACTCTACCATCAATACTACACACAGAGAGATCCCTTTAAAATGAGTATCAGGGCCGGGTGCGGTGGCTCACGCCTGTAATCCCAGTATTTTGGAAGGCCGAGGCGGGTGGATCACGAGGTCAGGAGTTAGAGACCAGCCTAGACAACGTGGTGAAACCCCATTTCTACTAAAAATGCAAAAAAAAAAAAAAAAAAAAAGAAAGAAAAGAAAAGAAAAAGATTAGCCAGGCATGACGGTGTGCCTGTAATAGTTTAATCCCAGCTACTCTGGAGGCTGAGGCAGGAGAATTGCTTAAACCCAGGAGACAGACGTTGCAGGGAGCCAAGATCGCGCCACTGCACTCCAGCCTGGGCAACAGAGCAAGACTCCATCTTGGGGGACAAAAAACACATATTGGATCACGTCAGCTCTGTGCAGGGCCGTCCTATGGCTTCGCTCACTCACAGTAAAAGCAAAAGGCCTGACGAGGCCTGCAACTCTCCATTCTATGCGCCCACTGGAAACACGTACTCCGGCCCTTCTCACCTCTCCTCTGTCACTTTGTTATCGTCCTGCTCTACCTCAGCCGTACACCTTCTTTGCAGGTCCTTAAAAATCTCAAGCTCGGCCGGGCGCGGTGGCTCATGCCTGTAATCCCAGCACTTTGGGAGGCCGAGGCGGGCGAATCGCAAGGTCAGGAGATGGAGACCACGGTGAAACCCTGTCTCTACTAAAAATACAAAACATTAGCCGGGCGAGGTGGCGGCGCCTGTAATTCCAGCTACTCGGGAGGCTGAGGCCGGAGAATGGCGGGAACCCGGGAGGCGGAGCTTGCAGTGAGCCGAGATCGCGCCACCGGACTCCTGCCTGGGCGACAGAGCGAGACTCCGTCTCAAAACAAACAAACAAACAAAAATCTCAAGCTCACTCCCAGCTGAGGCTTTTTCATTTGTTGTCCCCTCTGCCTAAAACGACCCTCTCCTGCACATCTTGCTTGCTTCTTTTCAGATGACTTTAAACTGCTGCATTATTTGAGACCCCTTTTCTTACCCTCCTTCACAGAGTAACACTGCACTGGCACTGCGGTACTCTACATTCCCCCGCTTTATTTTCTAGAAATTTACTTGTTTCTTGTCCATCTTCCAGGAAGTAGCATGCAAGCTCTGTGAAGTCAGGTACTTTATCTGTTGCGTTCACTAGTCCCCTATGTCTTGAAAAGGGCCTGGTACAGAGTAGAAAAGCCACAAATATTAATAAACAAAAAACTCTTTAGTGTTTTTAATTTAAATATGCAGCTTTGCTGTAATCTTAATAAACCCATGATTGAACAGTCTATCAAAATCTATTCAATTAGCAGTGTTGAGTCTATGTTCATTTTTTTGGAACTGGTAATTAAATTGTCTTTCAAAGGGCTAATCATTTTCACATTTTAATATCCAAAGGTGACTGGTTATTCTTCAAATACATATTAAAATAGTGTTTACCATTTCAGGTGGACCAATATATTCAAACACATTCAGCTGAATAGAAAAGCACTTTTAATTATATGCTAATATATTATCTTTATTAACTTGATCAATTGACCTTAGAACTTTTCTCATTTATTTCTTTAGAAGTCATATTTGAGGGTCTTTCATGTGCTAAGCACTGTTCTAACACTGGAAGAAGTTGCCAGAAACAGTGTAAAACATTACTTCCTTGAGGAGTTCAGAGCTTAAGTAAAGAAGGAACTTGTGAATATGACTTGTGAATATTACTCTCTGTGATACCTAGAACAGTGGAGGGGGAGGAAATGCTGAAGCATGAGAAGGTATCTTAGAAATAAAGGAAGGCTTCACTGCCAGGTGCTGCCCAGAAACTGGGTTCAAAAAAGGCAGCACCCTTGCTAGCAGAGAGTACATGGAAGGATGCTTAGAAGGTGGGAACAGCATGTGCGAAGTGCATGGAGTGAGTAGTTCGGTGTGAATGCAGGTCAGGCTGAGAAGGGTGAGGTGTCAAGTAAACTCAAACAGCGTGGAGAAAATAAATGGCATAAACTTAGGGACTGGCTTGCTTTTTCCTCCCTTAGAATTTAGTATGCGTGTAAGAAATGATTGATAACTAAATCAATAACCGGCAGAGGTTTTCACCTCCATCTGAATACATGTAGAGTGAAGGATATAGTCACATAAAAGATGAATGAGTGTCAAGAAGTTGTGTGAGTTCAAGTCCTTGGGTGGGAGAGGTAAATACAAGAAATAAATTTGTGATTTTTATTTTTTAATGGAAAAATAAAATTTGAAGATAACATACAGGAACAAAATTTAAATAAAAAGCAGATTCTTTCTTAAATCAAAATTAAAAGTATAAATACTGTAAGAATGAAGACCATAAATTGAAAAGGTGTATATTTCAGTGGTGAGACTGATTTTCACATATTGTAGAAAAGCCATTGTCATAGTGTACAAGGAAAATAATAGATCTCTCAAAAGAGATCTGGAAAGGGGGTGTGTTTGGTTTTTGTGTAACACAGCAAAGCCACGCTGTGTGAAACTGACAAATTATGAAAGGGAAGAATCAACTCATACTTAATTGTTGAAGTTGAAATTTATCACTAGAAATTATTGAAGAAACTATTTTGTTGCTGTACAATCCCCTAAGTCTAGTTAGATCAGGAGTGTTGCCTGCTTTAGCACTCAGTCAAGTCTCCCTTTTTTCATGGTCCTCCATTTTATTCCTTCCAACTCCCAAGACCAATACATATTTGTACATTACCTTTTTATTTCCTTTTTTCTATATCTTGATCTATCTTTTTATATCTTGATCATATCACAATCCATCCCCCAATTTTGTATTTTCTCTTTGTTTTCTCTCATCTGTGATTTCACACCCAAAGCTCCTCAAATGTATTCCCTTCCTCCACTGCTTGTACCCATGATGCCCGTCTGAACCCTTATTCTATTCTAGCATCACCCCAAGTCACTGCCTTCCTGCCAAACAGAAGCACAGCTTTCCTGTCTGTCACTTGGACTTCAAAGCTCTGTATTATGCTTATTCTTCACTTTTATTTACCCCATCTAAATGGTTATTATAACTTGGAGGCTGAGGCAGGAAGATCCCTTGAGTCCAGGAGCTCAAGACAAGCCTGGGCAATATGGTGAAACCCCCATCTCTACAAAAAAATAAAAATAAAAATAATGGGCTGGACATGGTGGCATGTGCCTGTAATCCCAACTAGTTGGGTGGCTAATGTGGGAGGATCACCTGAGCCCAGGAGGTCAAGGCTGCAGTGAGTTGTGAATACACCACTGCACTCTAGCCTGAGTGACAGAGTGAAGGCTTGTCTTGAATAAACCAGCAAACAAACAAACAGTGCTAAATTTGCTCACTCTTGCTGCAAACATCTCCCTAATATATGATCTCATTACCTCCAATATTTCACAATTGACCAGTGGGCATGCCTTCTACACGGAAGTCCCCAACCATCCTCTCAGTGTGAATCTGCTCTAACAAGCTGCACCTGATGACATGAAGTTACCCTAGTGAAGTCTAGATTCAATTAATAGCACAGCATTCACAACAAGGCTAACATTTAGTGAACACATGCTCCACTTGTAGACACCCAACAACACTTGCTCAAGTTGTGTCTTGCTCAAGTTGTGTCTTGCTCAAGTTCACACTTTCTAAATGTGAGAGCAGGCCCCTAACCAAGCTTCAGATACCTTTGCAACACAGCCTAAGTGTTGATCACCAAACACATTCAGTGATCCTTGGATGTGGCTCTGACTGTTTTATTCTCTCCCCTATGCATCTATTTCTGCCAAGTTCTCATCAGGTGGCTACCTCTTTTGTGTTCTTTCTGTGGATCCTAAAACTGAAATTGTGTTCCTTCATTTAGAGTCACATAGAAATTTGCATTTCTGTAATAAAATTCAGCATGCTCTATAATGTACTAGAGTTATTTAAATACATACTTTTTGCATTTAAAAAGCACTTAACGCAATATTTTGCAGACTTTGAGAGGACAGTATTTGCTTAAAGCATGTGCCCTGAGGCAGATGTCCTGGCCTTCAATATTTGCTCTGCTACTTACTGTATCAATTTCCTTAAATAAATGACTTAACCTCTCTGTGTTTTATTTTTCTCAGTCATAAAATGAAAATGATAATAAGGCATAGCTCCTAGGATTGCGTGGCTACAACAAGCGAATACACATGTATTTGCGATAGTGCTGGAAGCACAGCCCACAGTATATTGAACTATTCTATTTGAGGTTCATGTCTGGCGTGTAGCGTGTTACCCTTCATAGAGGTCATCTCAGTATTTGTTGGATGAGTGTGGGTGAAAATTGAAAAGCAGATTCTCACCATCACGTTCAATGGATCAAAACAGGATTTGTCATTGCATGTTATATTGAAGAAATACTCTTTTCTTCATTTATTTATTTACTTATTCCACAGGCATCATTTATCTGTTGGAAAATTCAAGATTCCAAGATGAAAGTCACCCTGCCCTCCAGGAGCTTACAGTCTAGCAGGGGATGGGAGAGACCAGCAATGACCATGCAGTGTGCTGAGGACTGAGACAACAATAACGGCTACGAGGATCACAACCAGCTCTGCCACTTGTCCTGTCGGTTCATCATTTGCAGCTGCACCCCGTGCTTCCAGCTCAGGCCTCTGCGTTTGCCAGGCTACAGGGTTATAATCTTTTTAACTCATGGGACAATGTTAGGTCTGGTAAGATTGTACACTCCCTTCCAAGAATTCTGCTTCAATACAAAGTTTAGAAATAAGTCTGCAAAAAAAAAAAAAAAAAAAAAAAAAAAAGCAGATCTTTCCCTAACACAGAAATCAGAAGTTTAACCTAAGAAAACAGTTATGAGAAATCATAATTCTCTTAATATTGTATATACAACTATTGAGGCATGCAGTTTACTGATTTAGAACAGGTGCCTGGAACAGACTAGACTAGAAGAACTTGTAATGAGGAAGACTTGATTAAACCCTGAACGTGTGCCTGGATTTCTTAGACACAAAGAAGGCATCAGGGCACTATTTCTATGTCTGGGGAGAACAAAAGTGGCCTATTTTTCACTAGTGTTAACTGAATGTTCACTATAGTGCTTAGTAAGTACTAGGTACATCATACTAAGTCCATCAGTTCCATAAATCGGAATGAATACATTGTCTAAGTTAATACTTGCAATCTCAGCAACATTAAGTTATTACAGTTTCCATTTTTTCAACAGAAAAAAATGAGTTGAGAGGTTTAAAAACAGCTAGCAAATGATGGAACTGGCTTTTAATCACCAGAATGATTCCAATTCTCTGCTCTTAACAGTTGTTCTGACCTGCCTTTGATGGATGCGTAAGTTCACAGAGACCCCTCAGCAGGGCAGGGGTGGGGAAACAGAACAAATCTTCCAGGCCTGGGATGCAGGTGGGCTGGGGAAGCCTTCTTTGCAGAGGTGACTATGACCCTGAGCCCTGGGGATACAGGGGAGTGGGATCTGGTGGAGGTTTTGTTGCGCCTGGTAGTAGAACTGGAGGTGTGTACATGCATAGCCTTTTCTGAAAAGTGAAAAATTAATGAAACAGTGAAAACTAATGCAGCAGTGAAAAATCAATGAAACAAGGGCTCTTGTGGATGAGGCACATTGATATGAAAACCTCGTCATTGCCCATGTGTGTACATGCACAGCCTTTTCTGAAAGTGCCAGTGTTCAGAAGGCAGGGATGTGTGAGTGTGTGTGTGTGTGCGTGCGTACAAGTATAAGTGTGTAGGGTATCTGTGTGTGCACCCAAGATCAGGCAGCATGATGAGTGATGAAGCTAAAGAGACAGTTTAGGGCCACAGACTTAGCTCATTTTTGAGGCAAGAAGTATGGATCTTATTTTGAATTCTACAGAGAGCCAGTAAAGTAATCAAGAAAGGGAAGGGACATGGTTTATGTGTTAGAAAATTAGCTCTGATTTCTTTGTGAATGATGGGGTAAAACAGACACGCTGTAGGCTTTTCCAGTGTGAAATGTAATTCCTAGTGTTCTTAGTTCTGTAAACTGAAATATTTGTATTTAAAAGTGTTGATTAAGCTTGGCTTCTCAAAACTGAAAACAAAACATATCAAAATCAAACCTGCTTGCACTGCACTAGTTTTGTTAGATGAATAAGAATTGTGTGACTTTCCTGGGGCTGCAATAACAGATGACCACAAACGGAGTCTGAAAACAACACAAGTTTATTCCTCCACGGTTTGGAATCCAAGCGTTGATGAGACTCTGCTCCTACTGAAGGCCCTAGAGAAGAATCCTTCTGGCTTTGCCCTCCTTCTGGTGGTTTAATAACCCTTGCTGTGCCTGGGCTAGTAGATACATTGCTCCAATTTCTGCCTTGGTAGTTACATGGTATTCTTCCCTTTTCGTGTGTCTGTCTCCATATGGCTTTCTTGAAGGGCTCCAGTGATTGAAGTTAAGGCTCAACCTAATCCAGTATGACCTCATCTTGACTAATTACATCTGCAAAGACTCTGTTTCCAAATAAGATTACATTCTGAGGTTCTGGTGGACATGAATTTTGGAGTAGATACTAACCTACTCCAAATATTAAATCTCATTCATAAAACCGAGGTGAAAAATATTGAGTCAAATAAATGAACACTTTAAGGAGACAGTAAAAAGCAAAAATAATCAAATTAATAATAGTCTGGGAATTTTTCATCATTGGGATATTTCACTCCAAGTTGGTGGTGGTGGTGGTGGTGGGTGGAGGAAGGGGATTGTGCATGTGTGTGTATGTGTGTGTGTGCACATTTCCTTTCAACATCCAAGGATGTTTCTGATTCCAGAGTTGTGGTTTATGGCATAATATGTTGTTGTATGTTGCTGTAATTTACAGAGTGGATATTCACAGCCAAATTTTCTCAGGTTTGTGAACACAATTTTTCACAGCTACATTTTATGTCTCTTTCATCATAGCCTCATAAAGTGCAGCTGCAATTACCAAGTGAATTTTTATGGAAGCCACATTTGAGTATGCAATGTGTATGTGATCTTATATCATCTTGTCTGGAAAACACAGGAGAAATAGTTGTGCAAAAAGGATATGACCAACACGAGAGTCTAAAACTCTGAAGAAAAAAAAAAAAGAGCCTTACAGGATAGATGATGAATGCTCAGGAAACTGTAACTGTCAGTTAGGGAGTCGTTTCACTTTTAAGAGGCAACAGTGAAAAATTAATGAAACAAGGACTCTTGTGAATGAAGCACATTGATATGAAAACCTATTCATTGCCCAAGCATTGAGTAACAAATATAATAGGATTTGGGTAGGCTCCGGGGTACAGTGAGGAAGGAAGCATGTGCTGAGCTCTGGTGTCCAGCCCATTATGACCATCTCTCCAGACTTCTCTAAACAGCAGGTTAATGTTTCTCTTTGAATCCCATGTTTGTTAGTGTCTAGAATTGATGCAAAAGTCGTGCTTGCTTCCTGCTCTGCCTTTTAATCACTTTTTCTTCCTGCTTCAAAAGCTCTTCCTCCCCTGAAGCTAGTGTTCTTTGGGTGACACCAGCCATGCAGGGGTTCCCCAGTCTCTGGCTGTCTCCCTTTCTCACTGATTAGCTCTGATTTCCTTGTGAAATCTTTCCTTTCTCTTTGGACACCGCAGCACGTAGCCAACAGCATGTCTTTCTGACTGGACTCCTGTCATGTTTCCAGGTGGTTTCATGAGCTGTGTGGCTGACACAGTCAATGTCTCAGTCCCTTTATCCTCCAAACTCCTCTTCTCCAGTGACCATAGTTTATTCGTGTGTACACCTCGTCACCCACTACATCTTGCCACTCTCAAATCAACCACCATCAAAATCTAACGTCACCTCCCATCCTTTCAGCTCATGGTTCTCATATTGTTACTTGCACATCACACAAAGAGCTTTATCTAAGATTTATTTATCATAGTGAAATACTTGAAATGGTTCAGTAAATCATGAAATATCCATTTGGAACATTAAAATCTATTACTTGAAATGTGTAGTGATACAAAGGTATGAAGAGCAACACAATGTTACACTGTAAAATGATAGAAATCAGAATTGTATGTTGATGATGACTAATGAGTTTGCAGAAGAAAATCATGAAAAGGAAGCGTTGCAAAATATTGACAGTGTTTTTTGTTTTTTGTTTTTTTTTTCCTTTTTTTGAGATGAAGTCTTGCTCTGTCACCCAGGCTGGAGTGCAGTAGCACAATCTCGGCTTGTGTTGTATCTGATTTTTAGAGTACTTTATTCTATGTGAGTTGGAGTAATTACAAAGTAGAATAAATAAAAATATTTTAATTCAACAACTATTTACTTCGGGACTGCTGTGTCTGCGCTCTCTGCGACTGCTGGTATTATAGACATGACTGAGGGTCACTTTTCTATGAAGCTCTCAGATAGAAAGATGGAAATATTATGTAAGTTGAAAGTATTTTATAAGACAAATTCAATTTCTCCTTGTTGTAAAGCGTTAGCTCTGTTTAAGAAAGAGTAACTTTTGGAAGGCTGACATACACACCCACCTGCGTGTGCATGCATGTCATATGTATGCATGTATGTATGTATGCATGCAGTGCGTCTGGATATATGTATGCACGTCTGTCTGTGTGTATTTTTCTCCATAATCAAAATTTGATTATTTAGTGAATAAAATGGAATGGCTTAAACTCTCTTTCAAAATGCGTGGAAGTGATGTGGAATTGGGTACATGTCTCGAAGCTGAGACTGGCCACCTGATCTGGGCCCAATTTATTTGTGAAGAGCATTCATTGTAAATAGTGCCATTAACAAAGAAAATGCTCAGCAGATGTTTCCTGTTTGTGTAGCTGTTCCCTGACGATTACATGTCCAAATCCATCAAGCATCATACACAGCATCTGTAAGCTGGGGAGTGGGGGCTGACTCAGATTCTTCCCGGAGCCAGTAGAATCAGTTTTCTCAACCGTGTGGGGAAATTTGGAGGGGGCTCACAATGCCTTACCTGTGTTCATTCCATAGGTCAAAAGCAAGCAAAATATTCTCACTTTAGGAACACTTTATAATGTTTATTGTGTGTTTATATTCATGCCCACATAATAACTAGTCCTTTGAGGGAAGTTCCCTGTATTTTGGAATATTCATGTCAATAAATTGTGTAAGTATGTCTGTTAAGATAGTGATTTGGAGTATGATGTAAACAGTAACCACAGTAAGAAAGTGAAGACAGACAAAAGGGTATGGAAATGAGAATCTATGAGAAAAAAAATAGAACCAAGAGAAGTCTGAAATTCATAATTTATTCTTTTCTAATCAGAAATATTAGTTACCTAGTTCCAATTAATTTGCATTTATTGTAAATATCTAAGTGTATCCTGGGGGAGGGGGTGTGTATTGTCCATTCATTTATTCCGTAAACATTCATGGAACACCTTCTCTGCAAGGTTCACGTTTTAGCTGCTAAAGAGGCACAGATTAAGGCAAGGCCTGGCTACTTCTATTTGTTGGGAAGTGAGGAAGCTGGCAGGAGAGAGAGGCCATGCACATACACCTGCCCCACGGCATCTAGGTGCAATAGAGGACAGCAGCTTGTGTGCACACACGCTCACATACACAGACACACAATCTAATAAAAAGAAATAAAGGAAAAGAATAATGGTGACTGCTAGATGAACTGCTTAAAAATGTCCTCCCCAGTATGGAGATTCCTTAAAGAACTAAAAGTAAATGTACCATTCGATCCAGCAATCCCACTATTCAGTATCCACATAAAGGAAAAGAAGTCATTATATGAAAAAGACACAGGCATATGCGTGTTTATAGCAGCACAATTCACAATTGCAAAAATATGGAACCAACCTAAGTGCCCATCAACCAACAAGTAGATAAAGAAAATGTGGCATATATACACCATGGAATACTACTCGGTCATTAAACGGAATGAAATAATGGCCTTTACAGCAGCTTGGATGCAGCTGGAGGCCATTATTCTAAGTGAAATAACTCAGAAATGGAAAAATCTAATATCGTATGTCTCACTTGTAAGTGGGAGCTAAGCTATGAGGATACAAAAACATAAGAATGATATGATGGACTTTGGGGAGTCACGGGAACGAGATGGAGGGAGGTGAGGGATAAACCATGACATATTGGGTACAGGGTACACTGCTCAGGTGACAAGTGCACCAAAATCTCAGAAATCGCCACCAGAAGAATTTACCAGTGCAACCCAAAACCACCTGGACCACAACAACTATGGAAAGAAAATAAAAATTTAAATAAGTGGTTTCCTAAGAGAAAGAAAATAAATTCAGTATTGAGATAAAGTGGAGTCCTCAAAGTAGAGAAAGGCGTTGCTGGAGGAGAGACAGCACTGCCCAGGTGGAGAGTCACAGGGGGCGGTGGACCGCTTGGGGAAACGCACACTTCCCCGGAGGGCGTAAGCTGAGTGTGAGAGGCCCTCGGGTGCACTGGCCCAGAGTGTAGATCCTAGGACCAGGCTGGCTGGGAGGGTGTCTTAGTTCTTCTACGATAATTCCTGTGAGCTGGGGCAATTGACTAAATTTTCCATAGGCAAGATTGCTTTCCTAACAAAAATAGTTATAATAGCATTCACCTCAAAGGCTTGTTGCGAGTTAGCTGAATTAACACATGAAAAACACTAAATCTCGCTTGATGCAGTTTAGTTTCCTTTACTGGGACAGGGAACAATGAGAGATGAGAATTCAGGAGGAAGAATGGAGAGAACGAAGCCATGAAAGACCTAGAATGCCATCCTAATTGCTTCGAATGTTCCCCTTTAAGTCATGGGGAATTGTGGATGGATATTAGGAAGAGGAACAATTTTATGGTTTTGAAAGATAACTGCATTATATTACTTAGGCTTGATACAACCTTGATCAGGTATGTTCTTTTGGTTTTTAGCTAACAGCACAGCATTTAAAAGTTGACGAGGTTTTGATTGCCATGACTCGATCTGTGATTGCCCGTGTTAGCTTTCTTGCCATTGTGCTAGATGATCTCTCAGTTCTCCACATTTAAAGATTCTGTAAGCAGGAGTAATGCAATTTGGAGAAAAAAACAGCAATAGGATTTCCTCTTGGAATGTCACTCAATTTCATAATTTTCCTGATGCTTTACATTTTCTGTTTGTTATTCTGCTTTGTGGTAGGTGTGACTGGCCTCCTTTTTATAATGGTGGCCTCAGGGAAGTGTGATATTTAAGCACCTGGATAGGAAACTAGACTGTGTGCAAATCTAGCTCCACCAACCAGAAGCTGTGTGATTGTGGGCAGGTTCCCAAGCCTCTTGGTGCCCCCGTTCCCATCTCTGATGTGAGAGTCATAACCATGCCTGTGCCATCTGTGACTGTGAGCATTTCTTGACTTAATATGCAGTTAGCATGGTGTCTGTGCACAGAGCACCATATCAGCTTCAGCCCTGAATGTCATTACTGTGTGGCAACTGTGGCTCAGGGGGTTGAGAACATTGTGATGTTCACTCAGCCGTATGTGCTCATTCTAGAACTTGAATTCAGACCCAATTCCAAAGCCCATGCTTCTTCTATCTTTCTGCACTCAAATATGTGGAATGTAGTCATGAAGGCAATTGAAACCCACTGCTTTTCTGCTTCCCAATGACTTGATCAAATAAAAGAGTTAAATGGTGACATGAGGGAGAATTACGTAAAGTGTGAAGGCGAACTGTGTAATTGTAGAAATGGTTGCATTCTGCAATGGGATGCTGCACGTTATTTTTACCCTGGTGGTTTGTAAGAGTAAGATAAATATCTGCCTGTGGTTGTTTTAAGAGCAGAATAAGAAAAATCTAATCTCCTACACTGGGTGAGATGGGTGTAATAGAAGACAGTATCAGATTGATACATTTAATAGCTGGTGGCTATAATTTTCCAGCACAATAAGTTGAAGTAGCCCAGATTTAAATATATATATATATATATTTTGAAGGTAGAGAAACAAACAGTATTTTCTACTGATGTAGAGGGAAAATTTATTAGATCCCCAAAGCATAATAATATATTTTTTCTGAGGTGGAGTGTTGCTGTGTTGGCCAGACTGGAGTGCAGTGGTGTGATCTTGGCTCAGTTCAACCTACACCTCCTGGGTTCAAGCAGTTCTCCTGCCTCAGCCTCCCAAGTAGCTGGGATTACAGGCACACCCCACCACACCCAGCTAACTGTTTTGTATTTTTAGTAGAGACGGGGTTTCACCATGTGAGCCTGGCTGGTTTTGAACGCCTGACCTCAAGTGATCCCCCTGCCTCGGTCTCTCAAAGTGCTGAGATTAGAGGTGTGAGCCACCACACCTGGCCAATAATACATTATTTTAAGGTGACAGAGCAAGACCCTGACTCTAAGAAAAAAAGTGAATAAATAAAATTTCATTAGAGTAATAATCAAAATGATTGAAAGAAAATCTTAAATATCAAAGTACAAAACCAACAATCTTTACTTAGCTTTGTTTTTTCTTGCTCACTTCTTCCACTTCCAGCCCAACACACACACACACGACATATGCACACACACACATGCATACATACAAGCATATATATGCATGCACACACACACATTCACACACTCACACATGCACGCACACAAGCATATATGCATGCACACACACATTCACATACTCACACATGCACGCACACAAGCATATATATGCATGCACACACATTCACACACTCACACATGCACGCACACAAGCATATATATGCATGCACACACACACATTCACACACTCACACATGCACGCACACAAGCATATATATGCATGCACACACACACATTCACACACTCACACATGCACGCACACAAGCATATATATGCATGCACGCACACACATTCACACACTCACGCATGCACGCACACAAGCATATATATGCATGCACACACATTCACACACTCACACATGCACGCACACAAGCATATATATGCATGCATGCACACACATTCACACACTCACACATGCACGCACACAAGCATATATATGCATGCACACACATTCACACACTCACACATGCACGCACACAAGCATATATATGCATGCACACACATTCACACACTCACACATGCACGCACACAAGCATATATATGCATGCATGCACACACATTCACACACTCACACATGCACGCACACAAGCATATATATGCATGCACACACATTCACACACACACATGCACGCACACAAGCATATATATGCATGCACACACATTCACACACTCACACATGCACGCACACAAGCATATATATGCATACACACACATTCACACACTCACACATGCACGCACACAAGCATATATATGCATGCACACACATTCACACACTCACACATGCACGCACACAAGCATATATATGCATGCATGCACACACATTCACACACTCACACATGCACGCACACAAGCATATATATGCATGCACACACATTCACACACTCACACATGCACGCACACAAGCATATATATGCATGCACACACATTCACACACTCACACATGCACGCACACAAGCATATATATGCATGCACACACACACATTCACACTCACACATGCACGCACACAAGCATATATATGCATGCACACACATTCACACACTCACACATGCACGCACACAAGCATATATATGCATGCACACACATTCACACACTCACACATGCACGCACACAAGCATATATATGCATGCATGCACACATACGCACACTCACACATGCACGCACACAAGCATATATATGCATGTATACATACACATTCACACACTCACACATGCACGCACACAAGCATATATATGCATGCACACACATTCACACACTCACACATGCACGCACACAAGCATATATATGCATGCATGCACACACATTCACACACTCACACATGCACGCACACAAGCATATATATGCATACACACATATGCACACTCACACATGCACGCACACAAGCATATATATGCATGCATACACACATTCACACACTCACACATGCACGCACACAAGCATATATGCATGCACACACATTCACACACTCACACATGCACGCACACAAGCATATATATGCATGCATGCACACATACGCACACTCACACATGCACGCACACAAGCATATATATGCATGCATACACACATATGCACAGTCATACACATACTTACTGGTCTCGGGAACATGAACAATTGATAAAGAACTCTTAGACTCAAGCCAATAATTATCACCAGTAAGCTACTTTTATTTCCCCTAATTAAAGGCTTGAAGCTCAGGAGGACCAAAACAAATGCAACAAATGTGCTGGGAAGACTAAATGCTCATCAGTGCTTTGCATGTCAAAGGCTCTGAATCTGGCTAAATGAACTTCAGGTTTTTATGAGACAGAGGCAGATGAAGCCGCACATTTGCCACAAAGTGAACGTCTTCATTTTGAAAGCTTTGAAGGGGGAATATTAGGTGCTTTAAAAACTTCTTTGTTCTCTTCTAAGAAAATAATTATGGCACAATTTATCCTAATTCAGATTTTAAGCCTTGATTAGAGATGTACAATCTTACCTTCAAATAAAATCTGTAATTTTCTGCAGTGCCTGCATTCATTCACTCATTCTTCTTTTTAAATTACAGCAAATTGCTCCAATTTTAGTTTCTTGTTGTGTGCATTTAGGCCACTCAGAAGGCAGCCTGCTCCTTCACCTATGCACACCGCACAGTCACTGACAGACAATGTCATTTTAATTTAGAGTGGGGAATTCTGTCATTTGGCATGGATATTTGTCGTAAGAATGCCATGTTGCCCTAAAGAAGGAGATGGAAAAGTAGTTGTCTCACATAAGCTGCCAGCTGTCAGTTCTAGATTCTCAGGATTTGCCCGTGGCTTTCTAGAGATCTTCCTTGTTCTACTCTGCTTTGTATCAGTTTCTTATTCAACAATACTTTCTTTCATTTGATTTCAAGTCAATACATGTTTGAGTACCTATGAAGAGTAGGTCCTGTTTTCGGTGCTTGGAAAGGAGACAGGTTACGGTGGACAGACAGATAGAGATGGTGCTGCCTGCTCTCATCATGGAATGTCCAGGAGAGAGTTGGCATGTTGAGAGGACATCTACTCCTGGCCCTGGAACGAGGGTGCTCACCTATTTGTCGTAAGCAATTCTTGGGCTATAACACTCTCCTTATTGTGCTCATGAGGAAGTGGGCTTGGTAGTGGTTGATGAGTGGCAGACCTGGAATCTGAACTCAGAACTTTGAACTCAGAATCCCTGTATTTCATCACCGACTTCACTGAAGGAAGGCTAATTTAGGAAAGTATTAAAATAGTAATTAGTAGTGGAGGTGAAACTAGACCTAGGCTTTTCTCATTTAAAACTGTACTAAATTTCTCGTTGTGTTACTTTTCTGCAACAGGCTCAGACGGATGGTCAAAAGTCATTATTTCTTTGTTATTGTAGTTGTTTATATATAGATGAAAGAATTTACATATTTCAGGGATGACAACCTTGTTCAGTTTTACAAGCAAGATGGTCCAATAGATACTTTTTGACTGCACAAGGTTGATTATATATTATATATATATAATTTGTTACATGTATTATTGATAGGTTTATGTGGTCCAAAATTCCTAAAATATAAAATTGTAGATAATAAAGATTCTCTCTCTTTCCATATTTGTCTCCTGTGGCCACTCAATTTTCCTTCTTCCCCAAAGACCTCCATTTCAGACACGTCTTGGGTACCCCCTGAGATATATGCATATTTGAAGAAATAAGCATATATGATTTGCCCACTTTTAATCAAAGAGTAGAATCACACACACATTGTTTTGAGCTAAGCTTATTTCACTTAGGAATAGACCTTGGCCATCATTTAATATTAGGAAGGAAATAGCTTCCTCAGCCTTTCTTTTGTTGCCTCATAGTTTTCCATTGTGTAGATTTACCATAATGTAACTCAATGAGCACATACTGCAGGTATCTAACTCATTTAATGATCTTTTACTGTCAGGAAAATGATGCAATAAATGGCATTTCACATATTTCATTTCATCTGTGTGCCAATACATACCTAGGAGAAGTTTCCAAAAGTGCAATTGATGGGGTTAATTGTATTTTCATATTGATATAAATTACTAAATTACTCTCTACAGAGGTTATGCCAAGCTGCCTCCCATGAGCCCAGTGTGGCATTGCAAAGCTTTCGCACACCCTAAGAAACACATTCCATTAAGCTGCATGTTCGTTAGCAATTTAAGAGACAGAAATGCCATTTCAGTAGTTTCCATATGATTTTCTTTTATTATGAGAGTTGAAACAACTCTTTGTATAGTAAAAGCCATTTGGTTTTTCTTTTTGAACTGTTATGTTTTTGTCCATATTTCTATAATTTGTTGACATTTTTCTTATTAGTTTTTAAAAGTTCCATACATATTAAAGACATTCACTTTTTGGAACTATTCTCCTACATCTTTTGCAGTTTTGTTGTTTTCCTTTGGCTGTAATTACTTACTTAGTAATTGTTCTTTATGAAATTAACAGTCTTTCATGGCTTCTAAATTTTGTGTCACACTTAGAAAGACTTGCTAAACCATGCTATTATACCGAAATCCTGCCATGGATTCTTCGAAATATATTTGTAGTTTGAATCTTTTGCCTTTAAATGTTGGATTCATTTGGAATTTAATAAGTTGGGGGACAGGAATTTAGTTCATTTGTTTTTTCCTAGATTGCTACCTTATTGACTGAAACTTTTATTCTTTCTTAAACAACCTTTCTTAAATAATTCTTTCCTAAATACTTTTTTTAAAAGGTATATTTGAAATTTATATAATTTTCCCCAATGATTTGCTAGGACACCCTTGTCATATACTAAATTCTTTTGTCTGAATTTATTTCTGAAATTTCTACCTTTTTACATTGATTTGGCCAATTCAAATGCCACTAAAACAGTGATTTATTTATCATAGCTTTATGATATGTTTGATAGCAGATAGCACTATGTCTTAATCCGATCAAACTGTTATAACAAAATACCATAGAGTAGGTGGCTTAAACAACAGATATTTATTTCTTACCGTTTTGGAGGTTGGGAGTCCAAGATCAAGGTGCTGGCTGATTTGAATTCTGGTGAGAACTCTCCTTCTGGCTTAGAGATGGCCGCCTTCTCACCTTCCTGCTATGTCCTCATGTGGGAGAGACAGAGAGGGAGAGGGAGAGAGAGAGAGAGAGAGAGAGAGAGAGAGAGAGAGAATGAGCACACTCCAGTCTCTTCCTTTTCTTTGTTTTAATAAGATCCCTCATCTCATAATAGGGGGCTCTGCTCTTGTGTCTTCATCGAAACCTCATCACCTCCTCCCAAAGTTCTCACTTCCTAATACTATCCCTCTATGTGGTTAGGGCTTCAGCATATGAACTTTGGAGGATATGAACATTCAATTCATAACAGAATACTTTTAATATGTTTTAAAAGCTTTACTACTTTCTTTCTTTCTTTCTTTTTCTTTTTTTTTTTATGTGGAGTCTCTCTCTGTCACCCAGGCTGGAGTGCAGTGGTGCGATCTCAGCTCACAGCAACCTCCACCTCCCGGGTTCAAGTGATTCCCCTGCCTCTGCCTCCCCAGCAGCTGGGATTACATGGGCCTGCCACCATGCCTGGATTTTTTTTTTTTTTTTTTTTTAGTAGAGATGGAGTTTTGCCATGTTGGCCAGGTTATTCTCGAACTCCTGATGTCAGATGATTCACCTGCCTTGGCCTCCCAAAGTGCTGGTATTACAGGCATGAGCCACCAAGCCCAGTCAGCTTCACTGCTTTCTGGTTTTTTTTTTATTATTATTTATTCAGCATTACTTTTGTCTTTGCTAATTCCTTTCGTGTGTATTAGCCTACATCTTGAATTGGATGTATATTGAATTAATTTATATTCCTTGTAATTTTATAAATGTTTGCTTTTAAGGCTATACATTTTCCATGGGGCATAGTTTTATCTGTCTCTCAGATATATTAAAATACACAGTGTTTAGTATGATTACATTTCAGCTATGCTTACAAATACAATGGGAATTTCTTTCTGACTTAGGAGTATTTCTCCACATCCAGAGTCAAGTACATTGTTGGTTCTTGTACTTGTCATTAACTATTGGTTTTAATGCATTGTAATCAGAGCATTTGAGACAGAAACACATTTTAACTCTTTGGCATGTAGTAGGATGTATATATGTGCTGTCTTTGTGGCTATATTTGTGTCCATTTTTGTGAATGGTGTATGTTACTTTAAATAAACATTTTATCTGTTTTAGAGTACAGGTTTTGATATATCTGTTGGGTTTAACTTTTATTTGGATCTTCCACACTTTTATTGACCAAAAAAAAACTGATGTAAATAGAAATCTCTATCTTCTAGTGTGTTTCCAGTTCTCTTTTCATCTCCTGTATTTTTGCAAAATAAATATTACTTTTAAATGTATTGTTGCATGAACACTCATAGTGTTATAACTGTATTGCGAACTGTAGCCTTCACTTAATAAAGAAAATATTTATTCTTATTTACGATTTATATATTATATATTTTGGGTCTGCATTGAAAGCTATTTGACAGTAACATAATCTGCTTCACTTTATTTGAATTTTCCTTATGTTTCCCTATTTTTTACACTTTCAAATATTTATAATTACTTGCTTTCATAGTATTTAATAAATGGAGAAAATAGTACAGCTTTGCTTAGTGATATAATCTGGAGGATTTTTTTATTTTGGATTTTGTTATAGATGCATTTAGCCTGTTAATACTTATTACTCTGGCTGAACATAAAAGGTTTTAATTCTGTTATTATTTTATATTGTACTTTCTGCCTTTAAAGATTTAAATAATTTTTTCTCACCTTTGACATTGTCAAGGAATATAAATTGTTCTCTGGTATGTAACAATAATGTCTATAATTTATTTTATTCTTATTCCTACAGTTAAATATTCAATATTCAGAGCCATTTTTAACACTTTATTAGTTGAAATCTGTTCTCTAATGGTCCTTGAGAAGAACTAATGGTAACAATAACTCTGTTCTTAAATATTTAAAGTAGTTTGTCACCACTTAACTGAACAAGAATAAAACTGAGTAAAAGTTCTGGGACCACACATTATTTTCTTAAGAAATCCTTTCTTGTTTCTACATCATCTTCCAGCATTAAAAATTGTAGATAATACAATCTGATGTAAGTTTTCCTTTATAAGTGACTTGCTATTTTTCCAGACTACTTAAAGTAATTTTAATTTTCAACAACTTTATTAGCTTGTATTTCAGGATAGCTGGTTTTGTTCTCTATAGCAGTGGTCTCCAAACTTCTTGGTACCAAGGGCTGGTTTTGTGGAAGACAATGTTTCCATGACCCAGGAGACAGTGGAGGGGGTAGGTTTCAGGATGACTCAAGTTCATTAAATGCATTGTCTGCTTTATTTCTATTATTATTATACTGTAATTAATATGTAACTAAATAGTTATACAACTCAGTATAATGTAGAATCAGTAGGAGACTTGAGCTTGTTTTCTTGCAATTAGACTATGCTATCTAGGAATGATGGGAGACAGTGACAGATCATCAGGCATTAGATTCTCATAAGGAGCAGGCAACCTAGATCCCTCACACGAGCAGTTCACAATAGGGTTTGTGCTCCTATGAGAATTTCATATCACTGCTGATCTGACAGGAGGTGAAGCTCAGGCATTAATACGAGCAATGGGGAGAAGCTGTAAATACAGATGAATCTTCACTTGCTCACCCTGCATTCACCTCTTGCTGCACACGCAGCCCGGTTCCTAACAGGTGATGGACTAGTATCGGTCCATGGCATGGGGGCTGGGGATCCCTGCTGTATAAAAAACATAACATTGAGTCTTTTAATATCAAGAATGTTAATTCCTTAACCACTTCCTGCTTCAGAGACTACAGTCATGCATGTCTTCGAAAACTTTTTTATTTTCTCTCTAATCTCACACTGAACAAACATAGTTGCAACAGATCACATAGAGCTATTGAAATTTACTATTAAATTAATTAAAATTAATTCTCTATTGAAATAGCCACTTTCCTTTTTCACTGCATATATTTAAGGTGCACAGTGTGATATTATGATATACATATCAAAACGGCTACTATAGTCAAGTAAGTTAACATATCCATTATCTAACACAGTTACACTTTGTGTGTGAGCTTCGAGCACCTAAAATCTACTTCTTAGCAAATTTTCAGAATGCAACACAATATTATAACTATTATATAATGTGCAGGTTATACATGGAATTGCTAGACCTAGTCATCCTAAACAGCTGCAACTCTGTGCTCTTTGAACATCTTTCCATGTTCCCCCCTTCACTGACCATGGTAGCCACAATTTCATTCTCTGTTTTTACGTAATCTACTTTCTTTTTTAGCTTCCACATATAAATGAGATCACGTGGTATTGTTTTTGTTCCATGACTGGCTAACTTTATTTAGCATAATAAAAATCCATCCATGTTGTTGCAAATGGTAGGATTTCAATGATTTATAAGGTTGATCAATACTGATTTTGTGATCAGTAGCTCCATGTGGCTGGAAGGTACCATGTTGGACAGTGGAGCCATGGAACGTTCCATCATCACTGTGCGCTCTCTGGAGATTACTAACAATTCTTTTCAAAGCATTTTTTTTTAAATATATATTCACACTTCATTTCTTCTTGCTTTATTGTGTCTACTCTCCACGTCTATTGCTATATTTTCGACAGAGTGAATTACATATCAGAAGATTTGAACACTTAAGTAAAAAATATTTACTTGAGAATGAGAATAAAATATTCAAAGTAGTTGCAGAGAAAATAACTCTGTTTAGGGGCTCCTGAAGGAAAATGTACATCTGTGATAATGTCTTATTTTTATCTCTCAGATTTCTGTCTTTTGTAGAAAGACATGCCCAAGGTTGTCTCAAAGAAAATTATGAAGTGATTTATGCTTGTCCCCGGGGTCCCCAGCTGTTCCTTTTTGTGTGTCTTTCTTCAAATTACACATGGCTTGCCGTTTCCCTGTGGCTTCTCTCCCTCTCTTATTTCCTCTTAGTATTAGGTTAAGATTTTATATCAGTCATCTACATCTTAGTGTGAGTGAGTGGGAACAATTTGTATTCTAAATTTGTTCTACACATGGAAAATAAATGGCTTTGCTTATTGAGAAATGAGGAAGCGAGGAGGAGGGCGAATATCATTCATGAGGCCAAAGAACCTTCTCACTATGCAGCATCAAACATATTAAAACTTCAGTAACAAAACACAGTGGGAGATGGTGGTAATAACTTAGAATCTGAGCATTCACTCAAGAGTTGAAGAAGGAAAAGGAATCAGTCACAGCAAGCTTTACTTGGCCTGTACTTGTTACATAGTCATTATGGGTTAGACCCTGAGTAGAGGTGAAAAGATGACTAAATTTGTCTCTGTGTTTAAAGAACTCACAGTCCTTTGGAAACCTAACCATTGACATAAGAATCTGTTCCCTAAGGTTTTTCTTAAGTTTTGATCAGGTTACAGAAAAATAGTGCTTAAGCATCTCTTCATGACCATGAAGCTTGAATTCTGGAAGTTTAGAAGGAATCCACAGCCTTTCACTTTTGGCATAGACATCCTGAGAACCTTTCCCATCTTGTTCTAAGCCACCAGAGAGCTGTGAAATTTTAGCATCTTTCTTGTATTCTATGATATAGTTTATATATTAAAACCAATTATTCATATGAGACTCTCATTTCTTGGTAAATTTATAACTGAATTTCAAGGAGTTACAAGATTTCTTGGAGATGGCAAGCTGTCTTGTGTTCCTGGGAAATAATCAGAGTGTTTAAATCAGGTTCAAAGAGAAATCATCCTCTCAGTGCTGGTTTTTATAACTCAGTCTGTTCTCCAGCATGGCAGGGAGATGGATGATCTTCAGAATATAGAGGTGAATTATGTATTTCTCCTTGAGTGACTAAATGTCGTGCTCATTGTGTTAATGATAACAGCTTATATTTATAGGAAGCAAATGATAAATGTTTATGACTCATTTTATATCTACAGTTGTCTCTTGGTGTCCATGGTGGCTTGCTTTCAGGAACCTCCCCCTTAAATACCAAAGTGCGTGGAAGCTCAGGTCCTTTATATAAAATGGCCCCATGTTTGCATGTAATACACACACATATTCCTGTATACTTTAAATCTAGATTGCTTATAATACCTAATATAATGTAAATGTTATGCACAGTTGTTATACTATATTTCTTTCATTTGTACTTTTTTGTTGTGTTTTTAAATATTTTTGATCTGTGATTGGTTGAATCTATGGAAGAAGAAACTGTGGATATGGAGAGTCAATTCTATTTTTCACCATACTGCAATATATATTGTCTAACTGGTATGGTCTGAATGTTCGTGTCCCCCAAAACTCCTATGTTGAAATCCTAACTTCCAAGATGATGGTATCAAGCTTTGGGAAGGTGCTTAGGTCATGAGGGTGGAGCCCTCACGAATGAGATTAGTGACCCCATAGAAGAGGTCCCAGATGGCTCTCTTGCCCGTTCAGCCATGTAAGATTACAGACAGAGGCCGGGCGCGGTGGCTCAAGCCTGTAATCCCAGCACTTTGGGAGGCCGAGACGGGTGGATCACGAGGTCAGGAGATCGAGACCATCCTGGCTAACACGGTGAAACCCCGTCTCTACTAAAAAAATACAAAAAAAAATTAGCCGGGCGAGATGGCGGGCGCCTGTAGTCCCAGCTACTCGGGAGGCTGAGGCAGGAGAATGGCGTAAACCCGGGAGGCGGAGCTTGCAGTGAGCCGAGATCGCGCCACTGCACTCCAGCCTGGGTGACAGAGCGAGACTCCGTCTCAAAAAAAAAAAAAAAAAAAAAAAGATTACAGACAGAAGACAGCCATCAGTGAACCAGGAAGAGAGTCCTCAATAGAATCCTTGTTCTTGGACTTCCAGAATTGTGAGGAATAGCTATCTGCTGTTTGTAAGCCACCCAGCCTGAATAGACTGACTCTAACATTATTTAATAGACAAACTGATGCTCAAGGAAATCAAATGACTTATCTAAGATCACTCAATTTTTATGTAAACCACCTCTCTGGATCCCCAATTCATATCCTTGTATTCATACTCTATAATATTTGATGTTTCATTGGAGGCTTTCGGGCCACAAACTTTTCCTGAGTGTTGTTTCTTCAAAAGGAGTTGACACCAGGATAGTAAGATCGCCTCCCACTTCCCCTTCCAGTACATTGTCCGTGGTCAAAGATATTGTGAAAAGCAAATTACGTTGAAGTCCAGTCCCACTTCTGCTGTTCTCTGTGTGAACCCGTGTGCATGGCTTCACTTCCTGGAGCATCTGCCTGCATGTGTAAAGTGAGGGTGTTGGTGCCCTGTGCTCTGAGCACCCTGTATGTCAGTAACACTGTGTTACTCCATTCTACAAGGCCATGTTCTATGAGATGGAATCATCTGTATAAAAGGCTTGTCCCTGTGGGAAGAAGTTCCCAGGCAGTAGGAAGAGCTTTCAATGACCTGGATAGCTAGAATCTAAGAGGCCAAGAAGAGAATTGTTTTAGGGCATGGGTTCATTTGGGTACTTCTCTATTCATACCGTAAGCTCCCCAAAGTGACTTCCCCTCTAAATTCTGTGATATTGATATCATAATTTTTCATTTGCATTATGTCCCTTGTTAGCATTGAGTGATAGTTTTTCAATAAATATAAACATACACCTTTCTTTCCCCAGCATCTGTCGTACCTATGTAAGCTCAGCAACGTAAGCCTGATTTAATAGAAGCATCAATGCCAACATTCCAAATGCGGATAGAACTTAAGGTGTCTGATTTTATCAGTATAGTACTTACCCTTAAAGACATTGTAGCATGATGGCAGAGACAAGCATTGATACAATTTACCATGACACAGGTAGGAAGTGAAATAGTAGCAACAGGCACCAAGTGTTTAGGGCACATAAAGGACACCTTCCTGAGCCCATCCCATGCCCCAGAGTGTAGCACTCTCTGGAAGGTTGTCTTCAAGCTCCGTTTTTCACAGCCACACTCTGCGTATCTTTTTGTTTTCTCTGACCTCTTGTCATTGCTTTGTACCCCGTTGCCTTCTCTGTGCTCTGCACTGAGCACAATGCGCCTCCTCCTGCTGCCGTCTATGCTCGTGCTCTGCACTGAGCACAGTGCGCCTCCTCCTGCTGCCGTCTATGCTCGTGCTCTGCACTGAGCACAGTGCGCCTCCTCCTGCTGCCGTCTATGCTCGTGCTCTGCACTGAGCACAGTGCGCCTCCTCCTGCTGCCGTCTATGCTCGTTAGCCATGACACCCAGGCGTGACTCCAGAGCCTCCCCTCCCAAGTCTGCACCAATGCCCTGGAGCCCCCACTCTCCCGAGAGAGGAAGCTACTCTGAAAACAGGGCTTGAAACACTGTCTCTGGAACCAGCGTCTCTGGCATCCCCACTTACCAGCTCTGCAACAAAGAGCAAGATAATTATCTTTTTTTTTTTTTTTTTTGAGAGGGAGTCTGGCTGTCGCCCAGGCTGGAGTGCAGTGGCCGGATCTCAGCTCACTGCAAGCTCCGCCTCCCGGGTTTACGCCATTCTCCTGCCTCAGCCTCCCAAGTAGCTGGGACTACAGGCGCCCGCCATCTCGCCCGGCTAGTTTTTTTTTGTATTTTTAGTAGAGACGGGGTTTCACCGTGTTAGCCAGGATGGTCTCGAACTCCTGACCTCGTGATCCGCCCGTCTCGGCCTCCCAAAGTGCTGGGATTACAGGCTTGAGCTACCGCGCCCGGCCCAAAGAGCAAGATAATTATCTACGGCTCAGTTTCTTCATCTGTGCGAACGATGCTTACTTCTTAGGATTTTTTTTTTTTTTCTTTTTCTTTTTTTGAGACGGAGTCTCGCTCTGTCGCCCTGGCTGGAGTGCAGTGGCCGGATCTCAGCTCACTGCAAGCTCCGCCTTCCGGGTTCACGACATTCTCCTGCCTCAGGCTCCCGAGTAGCTGGGACTATTAATATGCAGATCAAATGTACTATATGTGTGAAGAGTCAGAGCAACACCTTGCACTTAGTGACTACCATGGACATGTATAGCTCTACACTATCTTTTCTATGGAGAGAAAAGACCAGAAGAAGATATTGGACCCTGAGGAATGCCAATATGTAAAGAAGAGCAGTGACAAGGAACCCAAAAGATGGCCCACACAGAGAGGGAATTGTTACAAGAGAGAAGAGAATGACGCATTTTGGGAAGAAGGAAGAAAATGTTTTTACAAAGCTAGCACACGCTGCAAGGAGATCAGTAAGGCAAAGACTGAAAATAGATCATTGGTGAAGGGGTAAAGAAGGCATCGGTGGTCATGGCAAGAAGAGCTCAGGCCATGTGCTGGAAGGAGAAGTCACGTTGCTTTCATTTGTGGAGAACCTGAGGTGTGGATTTGTCATGTGTGCCTGAAGTTTGAATTGGAAAGGATGGCAAGAAGATGGTTAAGAGTGAAAAGGGAATAAATATCAGGACAGGGATGTTGATGATTAGAGACTAAAGAGAATGAACATGTGGCGTAGCCCAGTTTGGAGAGACAGTGATATAAAGTATTAGTCTAGTCTTTATTTTGCCTGCTTCTTAAACTGGTCAGGATGAAAAGCGTCTGGTTTGGACTAAAAATCTGCACATGGGAAGTCTAAATCCACACATTCCTAGCAGTCAGATCCAGCGCCCGTCAGTTCATTTATTCATATCCTTATTTAAAAAATATTTCTGAGTGCCTACTCTGTGACAGTCGTTGTTCCATGTAGTAGAGATACATCAGTAAACAAAAACTTACATTCAGAGTATCTTTTTGTTTGCGCATTTAAAAAAATTTCTGAGTGCCTACTCTGTAACAGACATTGTTCCATGTAGTACAGATACATCAGTAAACAAAAAGCAAAGCAAAGCAAACTTCCCTGGCTATCCCAGGGATTAGTGATATCAAACTAAGCAAAGTTCCCAAACTAATAGAATAATCAGACCCATTTTGGAAAGTTTTGTTTCAGTATGGGAAGTGCTTTGATTATGTAAGTACCAGGTGCTTCATTAGACATTTTGTTATCAGAAAAGAAAAGAAGAAGAAAAGAAAATAGAGGTATTTACTTGCCTACTTCCCTCCCAGGGTGGTTATAAAGGTCACTAAAAAGGGATTTCTTTATAAATGATAAAAGACTAAGTAACGGTAGAAAGTTTTGTTTTATGGTAACAACAACCGTCATGAGAAGAGGGTCATATTCCAATACCAGTTGCTTATTATGCAAAGTAGTATAGTGGAAAGAGGACTGAATTAGAAACTGGAACTACATTTTCAGAATGAGCTCTTCCCATGGAAGCTGCATGAACTTGGTTTTACTGGGTATTTGTCATTGCCTTGGCATCCAGCATCAGGAACTTCTCCTTGTGTTTAAGGGAGTCCCTTCTGCATGGGTGACAATGAGAGACAGACACGTAGAGAAGAAGGTCACAGGTTCTCCCCCTTCCTCTGCCCTGAGACGGCGTTCAGTGTCACGGTTCACTGTCGCAGTGGAGGTAGCAATTGCCTTGAGGTCATGGTCCTGCTGCGTACGCTCCAGGGGTGCCCTCTGTGGGGCAGGAGGTGGGCCTCTGCTTCCCGTAGTCATCTGGCTTGGGGTGTGGTTAGGGGTTTGATTCTTAATGCATAACCTTGAGACTGCTGGTTTGGGCCACCTGACAGTTCTGTGATGGGCTGATGTCCTTTCAATCAACTTATTCTCTGCTTAAACCAGCCATAGTCAGTTTCTATGGCAGGATTTTTTGTTTGTTTGTTTATAAGAAAGAAAGCAAAATAAACCTTGACTGAAACAGTTGGATAAATTATTATCCGCTCTGAGCCACATCTTGTAAACTGGGGATCATAAAAGCAACATCTTTGTCTTGTCGTAGGGCTCAAACGATGCCATTTGATGAATGAGCCTTTAATATTCTAAGTTGCTGTGTTAATGCAAGGGAGGTTTTGGGGTTTCGTTTTGTTGGTTTGTTTTCCGGGGATGTTGCTGTTGCTTGTGTGCTGTGCAAACTCTGTCTTTTCCTTTGCCCTGTCGCTCTTTCCAGCGAGGCTCTCCATCGCGGCTGATGCAGTGCGTGGGATGACAACGAGGTCCCGTAAAATGAGGGCTCTGCTCAACAGCTGCATCAAGTTGCTGAAGTTTCCCAGGAGAAATTCTACATTTGGCTGCTCATCCAAATCTTGTCTCAATACTCTAAGCTGGGAAAGAAATTAGAAACCTTTGTTGTGGGAGTCCCTGGGGGGCCTGGAGGACAGAGGCACAGAAGTGTGTGTGAGAAAGATAAGAGAAAGAGAACAGGAGCCACTGTCCCATTTACTGAGCACTTACTATATTCCAGGCACTGAGGTGGACATTTCCTACACATGATTTTATTTAATGCTCCACTGGACTGAAAGGTCCCAGGAGAAGGGGCTTGACATTTTGCCCATTGTCTCAATCCTAGCAACTAGCCTAAGGTTTGTCAGAGAATCAGAGCCCAAGTACTTGAATGAGCAAATAATCAACTGAATAAATAAATAAGCAGCATTTTGTGGTTGGGGTTCCAGTCTCCAAGCTGCAGAGGATTGAAAGACAAAGTAAGTCTTCCAAGACCACAAGATAAAAAGGACTGAGCTGGATTGGAACCAAGACTGGCCTCACCAGGAAAGTCTGCATCTTTTTGCACTACCCCTGCGGTATCAATCCAAAGAGGTACAGGAGGAAAAGCTCAATGTGAAAGACAAGGAGGAAATAAAGAAGTATCAACTCAAGACACAAAATAAATGTGCAGATTGAAGGACATGACTGCAGACAGGGCTCTCCTCCGGACGTGAGGTGCTAAGTGGAAGGTGAGATGTGAGTGACACACCAGGGACCTCCCTCCCTGACCCAGTTCTCTTCCATCATGGCCCAGCACCACCTGATTTGATTTCTGTGCTGCTCTTCTGCCTCCTTCGGGGACATTTCACGCATTTATGCTTCTCTGTGAAAAAGTTTCTCCCAGCATTTGTGGTATGAGTTTATTTTTCTTCCTTCCTAATAATTCCTGCTTGATTCTTTTATCTCATCTGGGTAAAGGCAAGATGATTGAATACGTATTTAGAGCACTTAAGAATTTGCATAATTCAATTAGATGCCCTCTTGAGCTGCTTCAGGACTGTTTACTTTTGCTGTAACTTAGTTTACGCATTCCAGGAGAGTGTGCTGCTGACCTGTGTCTCAGACGGAGCCCTGTGGGCACCATCATCCAGCAGAACAAATCCCAGACCCCAGAGAGCGCTCACAGTCAGGGTCTCTCAGATCTGGTGACTGTGAGGACATGTCAAGGATGCTTCAGTGAGGATAACACAATTTGCAAAGGTGTGACGTTGTGCAAAAGCCACTGCTGTTCAGAAAAGATCAGGAATCCGGGTGGCTGATGTATATGACAGGAGATGAATATGCATTGGTAAGATTGCGAACTAAGAAAATCCGTGATTCTGGAGTAGTAGTTAGGGTCACAAGGAGAGGGGCCTTAAAGATAAACAATATGCTTTAGAGGAAAGAAACTCTGTTTCAAAAGCATAAAGGAAGGGTGAAGAAAAGTGAAGGTAGGAAAAGTAGAAAGAATGCTGTGGCAAAAGTGTCTATAAGCCAATCAGATGCTAGGAAAAGCAAATCAAGATCTGATTGGAAATGAGTACATACCACTGTTGATGTCATTGTATGTTTATTAGGATTGTTATTAATTGCTATTTTTGTTGAACATCTACCTGGAAGTGACACACTTTACTTCTACTCAAAGCCCATTGGCTGAATCTGGACACAGAAACCACCTGCCTTCATGGGAGTGTGGAGGCTGTGGATGGCACATGGGTCTGTGGTGACGGATAAAGAACTCTACAGCAGTAGAAGGGTTCATTTGTATTCCAACAGATGAACACATGGACTCAGAGGGCCAGGATTGCATTTTTAATAAAAGACATTTAGTTCTGAAAGATATTAACTGTATTGAGGTATTATATGAGATTGTTTCACAAAATATCATCTGTTTTTAAAGTGACGCCTATTGAAAAATATTGTTATGCACAGGCAGAGCATTCGGCTAATATACAGTTTACTCCTACTAAACAGAGGGGCTAGTGCAGCTCAATAGTAACATTTATGTCATTAATTCCTTGTAGTGTACAATTCCAAGGAGAATCCTATGAATATCACATTTATATGTCTAGTTTACATAAATACCTTTAGCCGTCATGATTTTAGATGAGTATGTCATTGATAAAAATTATGAAAATCATATACTTGGCATATGCATGGGTCATACTGTCAAAAATAAATATCGGTTAAAAAATGTGTGGAGGGGGCGGAGCAAGATGGCCGAATAGGAACAGCTCCAGTCTCCAACTCCCAGCGCGAGCGACACAGAAGACCGGTGATTTCTGCGTTTTCAACTGAGATACTGGGGTCATCTCTCTAGGGAGTGCCGGACAATCGGTGCTGGTCAGCTGCTGCAGCCTGACCAGCGTGAGCTGAAGCAGGGCGAGGCATCGCCTCACCTGGAAGCGCAAGGGGGAAGGGAATCCCTTTTCCTAGCCAGGGGAACTGAGACACACAACACCTGGAAAATCGGGTAACTCCCACCCCAATACTGCGCTTTAAGGAAACAGGCACACCAGGAGAATATATCCCACACCTGGCCGGGAGGGTCCCACACCCACGGAGCCTCCCTCACTGCTAACACAGCCGTCTGCGGTGATCTATCCGCAAGGCAGCAGCGAGGCTGGGGGAGGGGCGTCCGCCATTGCTGAGGCTTAAGTAGGTAAACAAAGCCGCTGGGAAGCTCGAACTGGGTGGAGCTCACAGCAGCTCAAGGAAGCCTGCCTGCCTCTGTAGACTCTACCTCTGCGGACAGCGCACAGCTGCAGTCCAACAGGGGAAAGAGCGGGGGCCGGTGCAGACGCGAACGACTCTGTCTGACAGCTTTGGGGAGAGCCGTGGATCTCCTAACGCGGAGGTTGAGATCTGAGAACGGACAGACTGCCTGCTCAGGTGGTCCCTGACCCCTGAGTAGCCTAGATGGGAGTCATCCCCCACTAGGGGCAGTCTGACACCCCACACCTCACAGGGTGGAGTCACCCCTGAGAGGAAACTTCCAAAGAAAGAATCAGACAGGTACACTCGCTGTTCAGCAATATTCTATCTTCGGCAACCTCTGCTGCTGATACCCAGGCAAACAGGGTCTGGAGTGGACCTCAGGCAATCTCCAACAGACCAACAGACAGTCCTTCTGACTGTCAGACGGAAAACTATCAAACAGGAAGGACACCTATACCAAAACCCCATCAGTACGTCACCATCATCAAAGACCAGAGACAGATAAAACCACAAAGATGGGGAGAAGCAGGGCAGAAAAGCTGGAAATTCAAAAAATAAGAGCGCATCTCCCCCTGCAAAGGAGTGCAGCCCATCGCCAGCAACGGATCAAAGCTGGTCAGAGAATGACTTTGACAAGATGAGAGAAGAAGGCTTCAGTCCATCAAACCTCTCAGAGCTAAAGGAGGAATTACGTACCCAGCGCAAAGAAACTAAAAATCTTGAAAAAAAAGTGGAAGAATTGACAGCTAGACTAATTAATGCAGAGAAGATCATAAACGAAATGACAGAGATGAAAACCATGACACAAGAAATACGTGACAAATGCACAAGCTTCAGTAACCGACTCGATCAACTGGAAGAAAGAGTATCAGCGATTGAGGATCAAATGAATGAAATGAAGCGAGAAGAGAAACCAAAAGAAAAAAGAAGAAAAAGAAATGAACAAAGCCTGCAAGAAGTATGGGATTATGTAAAAAGACCAAATCTACGTCTGATTGGGGTGCCTGAAAGTGAGGGGGAAAATGGAACCAAGTTGGAAAACACTCTTCAGGATATCATCCAGGAGAACTTCCCCAACCTAGTAGGGCAGGCCAACATTCAAATTCAGGAAATACAGAGAACGCCACAAGATACTCCTCCAGAAGAGCAACTCCAAGACACATAATTGCTAGATTCACCAAAGTTGAAATGCAGGAAAAAATCTTAAGGGCAGCCAGAGAGAAAGGTCGGGTTACCCACAAAGGGAAGCCCATCAGAATAACAGCAGATCTCTCGGCAGAAACTCTACAAGCCAGAAGAGAGTGGGGGCCAATATTCAACGTTCTTAAGAAAAGAATTTTCAACCGAGAATTTCATATCCAGCCAAACTAAGCTTCATCAGTGAAGGAGAAATAAAATCCTTTACAGATAAGCAAATGCTTAGAGATTTTGTCACCACCAGGCCTGCCTTACAAGAGACCCTGAAGGAAGCCCTAAACATGGAAAGGAGCAACCGGTACCAGCCATTGCAAAAACATGCCAAAATGTAAAGACCATCGAGGCTAGGAAGAAACTGCATCAACTAACGAGCAAAATAACCAGTTAATATCATAATGACAGGATCAAGTTCACACATAACAATATTAACCTTAAATGTAAATGGACTCAATGCTCCAATTAAAAGACACAGACTGGCAAACTGGATAAAGAGTCAAGACCCATCAGTCTGCTGTATTCAGGAGACCCATCTCACATGCAGAGACATACATAGGCTCAAAATAAAGGGATGGAGGAAGATCTACCAAGCAAATGGAGATCAAAAAAAAGCAGGGGTTGCAATCCTAGTCTCTGATAAAACAGACTTTAAACCATCAAAGATCAAAAGAGACAAAGAAGGCCATTACATAATGGTAAAGGGATCAATTCAACAGGAAGAGCTAACTCTCCTAAATATATATGCACCCAATACAGGAGCACCCAGATTCATAAAGCAAGTCCTTAGAGACCTACAAAGAGACTTAGACTCCCATACAATAATAATGGGAGACTTCAACACTCCACTGTCAACATTAGACAGATCAACGAGACAGAAAGTTAACAAGGATATCCAGGAATTGAACTCATCTCTGCACCAAGCGGACCTAATAGACATCTATAGAACTCTCCACCCCAAATCAACAGAATATACATTCTTCTCAGCACCACATCGCACTTATTCCAAAATTGACCACATAATTGGAAGTAAAGCACTCCTCAGCAAATGTACAAGAACAGAAATTATAACAAACTGTCTCTCAGACCACAGTGCAATCAAACTAGAACTCAGGACTAAGAAACTCAATCAAAACCGCTCAACTACATGGAAACTGAACAACCTGCTCCTGAATGACTACTGGGTACATAACGAAATGAAAGCAGAAATAAAGATGTTCTTTGAAACCAATGAGAACAAAGATACAACATACCAGAATCTCTGGGACACATTTAAAGCAGTGTGTAGAGGGAAATTTATAGCACTAAATGTCCACAAGAGAAAGCAGGAGAGATCTAAAATTGACACTCTAACATCACAATTAAAAGAACTAGAGAGGCAAGAGCAAACACATTCAAAAGCTAGCAGAAGGCAAGAAATAACTAAGATCAGAGCAGAACTGAAGGAGATAGAGACACAAAAAACCCTCCAAAAAATCAATGAATCCAGGAGTTGGTTTTTTGAAAAGTTCAACAAAATTGACAGACCGCTAGCTAGACTAATAAAGAAGAAAAGAGAGAGGAATCAAATAGATGCAATAAAAAATGATAAAGGGGATATCACCACCGACCCCACAGAAATACAAACAACCATCAGAGAATACTATAAATGCCTCTACGCAAACAACTAGAAAATCTAGAAGAAATGGACAATTTCCTGGACACTTACACTCTCCCAAGACTAAACCAGGAAGAAGTTGAATCCCTGAATAGACCAATAGCAGGCTCTGAAATTGAAGCAACAATTAATAGCCTACCCACCAAAAAAGTCCAGGACCAGATGGATTCACAGCTGAATTCTACCAGAGGTACAAGGAGGAGCTGGTACCATTCCTTCTGAAACTATTTCAATCAATAGAAAAAGAGGGAATCCTCCCTAACTCTTTTTATGAGGCCAACATCATCCTGATACCAAAGCCTGGCAGAGACACAACAAAAAAAGAGAATTTTAGACCAATATCCCTGATGAACATCGATGCAAAAATCCTCAATAAAATACTGGCAAACCGGATTCAGCAGCACATCAAAAAGCTTATCCACCATGATCAAGTGGGCTTCATCCCTGGGATGCAAGGCTGGTTCAACATTCGCAAATCAATTAACGTAATCCAGCATATAAACAGAACCAAGGACAAGAACCACATGATTATCTCAATAGATGCAGAAAAGGCTTTTGACAAAATTCAACAGCCCTTTATGCTAAAAACGCTCAATAAATTCGGTATTGATGGAATGTACCTCAAAAATAAGAGCTATTTATGACAAACCCACAGCTAATATCATACTGAATGGGCAAAAACTGGAAAAATTCCCTTTGAAAACTGGCTCAAGACAGGGATGCCCTCTCTCACCACTCCTATTCAACATAGTGTTGGAAGTTCTGGCTAGGGCAATCAGGCAAGAGAAAGAAATCAAGGGTATCCAGTTAGGAAAAGAAGAAGTCAAATTGTCCCTGTTTGCAGATGACATGATTGTATATTTAGAAAACCCCATCGTCTCAGCCCAAAATCTCCTTAAGCTGATAAGCAACTTCAGCAAAGTCTCAGGATACAAAATTAATGTGCAAAAATCACAAGCATTCTTATACACCAGTAACAGACAAGCAGAGAGCCAAATCAGGAATGAAATTCCATTCACAATTGCTTCAAAGAGAATAAAATACCTAGGAATCCAGCTTACAAAGGATGTAAAGGACCTCTTCAAGGAGAACTACAAACCACTGCTCAGTGAAATCAAAGAGGACACAAACAAATGGAAGAACATACCATGCTCATGGATAGGAAGAATCAATATTGTGAAAATGGCCATACTGCCCAAGGTTATTTATAGATTCAATGCCATCCCCATCAAGCTACCAATGACTTTCTTCACAGAATTGGAAAAAACGGCTTTAAAGTTCATATGGAACCAAAAAAGAGCCCGCATTGCCAAGACAATCCTAAGTCAAAAGGACAAAGCTGGAGGCGTCACGCTACCTGACTTCAAACTATACTACAAGGCTACAGTAAACAAAACAGCATGGTACTGGTACCAGAACAGAGATATAGACCAATGGAACAGAACAGAGTCCTCAGAAATAATACCACACATCTACAGCCATCTGATCTTTGACAAACCTGAGACAAATAAGAAATGGGGAAAGGATTCCCTATTTAATAAATGGTGCTGGGAAAATTGGCTAGCCATAAGTAGAAAGCTGAAACTGGATCCTTTCCTTACCCCTTATACGAAAATTAATTCAAGATGGATTAGAGACTTAAATGTTAGACCTAATACCATAAAAACCCTAGAAGAAAATCTAGGTAGTACCATTCAGAACATAGGCATGGGCAAGGACTTCATGTCTAAAACACCAAAAGCAACGGCAGCAAAAGCAAAAATTGACACATGGGATCTAATTAAACTAAAGAGCTTTTGCACAGCTAAAGAAACTACCATCAGAGTGAACAGGCACCCTACAGAATGGGAGAAAATTTTTGCAACCTACTCATCTGACAAAGGGCTAATATCCAGAATCTACAAAGAACTCAAACAAATATACAAGAAAAAAACAAACAACCCCATCAAAAAGTGGGGAAAGGATATGAACAGACATTTCTCAAAAGAAGACATCCATACCGCCAACAGACACATGAAAAAATGCTCATCATCACTGGCCATCAGAGAAATGCAAACCAAAACCACAATGAGATACCATCTCACACCAGTTAGAATGGCAATCATTAAGAAGTCAGGAAACAACAGGTGTTGGAGAGGATGTGGAGAAATAGGAACACTTTTACACTGTTGGTGGGATTGTAAACTAGTTCAACCATTATGGAAAACAGTATGGCGATTCCTCAAGGATCTAGAACTAGATGTACCATATGACCCAGCCATCCCACTACTGGGTATATACCCAAAGGATTATAAATTACTCTACTACAAAGATACATGCACACGTATGTTTATTGCGGCACTATTCACAATAGCAAAGACTTGGAATCAACCCAAATGTCCATCTGTGACAGACTGGATTAAGAAAATGTGGCACATATACACCATGGAATACTATGCAGCCATAAAAAAGGATGAGTTTGCGTCCTTTGTAGGGACATGGATGCAGCTGGAAACCATCATTCTTAGCAAACTATCACAAGAAGAGAAAACCAAACACCACATGTTCTCACTCATAGGTGGGAACTGAACAATGAGATCACTTGGACTCGGGAAGGGGAACATCACACACTGGGGCCTATCATGGGGAGCGGGGAGGAGGGAGGGATTGCATTGGGGAGTTATACATGATATAAACGTCATGCACATGTACCCTAGAACTTAAAGTATAATAAAAAAAAAATTAAAAAAAAAATGTGTGGAATACAAGAACTGTGAAAATTTTAGTACTGAAAACTTTAGTTCATAGGAAAGAGAATTTGCTTCATTATTTTCGTAAGGTGTCGTGTTGTAGTGAAATTAGCATGGGATTTGAAATTATAAGTCCTGGGTTTAAATCTAAGCTTTTTCCGCTAACATAAAATATGAACAATTTGAATTAATCTCTTTGAAATTCAGTTTTTTTGACTCATAAATTGAGATAATAGTCTCTGCCTTATTCTCCTACCTTTAGATTAAATCTGACTTCATCCAGACCTGAGCAGGACAGTCACTAGCATGTACAGGGGGTCCCCGTTGTGTGAAATTCATCATGATAGGCACTTCCTGTGAGCTCCTTGGGATAATGTATGCACACCCCTGCAACGTAGTAGCATCTCTTCACACTTGAGGAAGCACAAGACTCTAGGAGTTTGAACTCTTGATGAAGGTCACTGTTTATAACTGGCAAAGTTGGAAACCGAATCCATATCCCTCTGTTCCAAAGCCTCTCTTCTTCGGCCTGCACAGAATCACTCCTGATTTTGATCCACAGGAGGCAGTGTTGTCTCTCCTGAAATAATGTATGGCTCATATTTTGGGATGCTAATTAGGTTAGCATTAATTAGTTATTTCTGTATTTTAAAAAATTGATATCATTTCAAGAATAATGTAAAGATCTCTTGCTTTCCTTTTATAAAATTCTATTCAACCTTTGAAGCAAATATTAACCATCTAGACATAGACATCTGGAAGACGCAAGATCTTTTTTTTCGTTTTAAGAAAGTTTTCACTTTTTCACCATAATTAACCAATGCTGAGAGAGGATCCACTTCTCTACCAGAGTTAAATGAAAGATCCATGAGGCAAGCTGGACAATAAAAGTAGGTGAGGTCATTGTGACCATAGTCTCACACCAATTTTTTGAGCCCTTTTGGGAAATGTTCTCAGTCAGCTGAGAGACAGTAATGCCCCCTTTACTGAGAATTACCCAGACATATGGCACAATGTGGAAACATGGAGAGACAGAACAGCTAGCAGTTGCTGCTGTACTGTTGGCTTATTTCCACTTTACGGCTTCGTATGAAGCTAAAATATCATGCTGGGGACATATGCTTACCGGCTCTGCACTTACTGCCTGCAGCTATAAACTCCTGTATTCTAATGGTAATTCTACAATCTGCTCTTTGACAGCTCGGGGGGCCAGATGATATGCTTGCTACTGACAGGGACATCACTTTCATGAAACATTGACTTCTCTGCACCTGAACATTGGAGTAGTCATAGACAGAGTCGACACCCCGTGAAGCAGAGTCAGACTGAGGATTCAGGGAATAAAATAGCCAACTGCCATCCAAAATAAATTCTTTTTATACCCAGCAGAGCTATGTTAACAGGCATTTTCTTGCAGGGGTAGAGCTCTCTAAATTCAGGACTGAGTGCTTCAGAAATGTTTTTTCTCTTCCTTGTTAGTGGTCCTGGAGGAAATCACGCTTGGAAACCTATGTTTGTGGAAAGGCCATGTCGTACTTTCTCGGCTTGCTGGGCTGGCTCTAAAGCTCAATACGTGGTAATGAAAAGAGACATGGACACAGATTCAGAAAAACTGGCTGCAAGTCCTGCAAAGAGAAACTCTCTGTGTCTCGCACTCTATGAATATGCTCTTTACATTTCATTCCTGAATCTGAATTCTGTTCCTCATTACGGCTATTCAGTTGTAGCACTGAAAAAAAAAGATTTATCTACTCAATGATAAGTATTTTGGGGAAATATAGTACACAGGTATACACACAGTCATATACACACATCTATGTATATGTGTACGTATATAAATGTACATTTTGTGTGTATAAAATATATAATAAACATATTATTTATTATCACATATAAGTATATTTTAAATACAGAAATATATGCACATTGATATGGTTTGGCTCTGTGTCCCCACCCAAATCTCTCCTTCACTTGTAATCATCCCCACGTGTCAAAGGCAGGACCAAGTGGAGGTAATCGATCACTGGGGACAGTTACCCCATGCTGTTCTCATGAGAGTGAGTGAGTCTCATGAGATTTGATGGTTTTATAAGCTTCTGGCTTTTCCCCTGCTTGCACTCACTCAGTCCTGCCGCCCTGAGAAGAAGGTGCCTGCTTCTCCTTTGCCTTCTGCCATGATTGTAACTTCCCTGAGGCCTCCCCTCCAGCTCCGCTGAACTATGAGTCAATTAAACCTCTTTCTTTTGCAGAGGAACCCAGTTATAGCTGTTCTTCAGTTTGGGATTTTGTATCCGTGGCAGCAGAGTTGAATGTCCACACAAATTCACACCACTCTAAGGGATGTGGCCAGGAAGGACCAGACTGTTACTTTGAGTTCTCTTTTGCTGGCTGAGAGCACCAAAATATTGTAATATGGGTGAGTTTGGATAAGAATCACTGGTTAGAAACAGAAGAAAGTAGAAAGTAAAGATATGGGGCTTTGAAGGATGAGGAGAGGCAAGAACTTCCAGACATTAGAAAGAAAGGAATTAAATTCAAAATGATTTTGAGTAACTAAAATCAGACAAAAACTTAAAAACTATAGTTCAACAGGACTCAATAAATAAGCAAATGTTAGGTTCAGAAAGATAGCTCCTGCCTAAGCCTATGTTTTCCATAGTCTCAAAGTTAGCCATCATTAGTGTGGAAGAGATCAGCTAAGGCAAAGAAGGGGCAAACGTAAAGCAGGTGTGAGAACCCAGTCTAGTAACAAACTTTAAATACTGACACATGGCACTAACTAGAGTCAAGTAGATTAGAAGCCTACCTATTTCTTAGAAAATTATATTTCCAAAGAAACTATTACTGTAGGCTTAAGAATCTTTAACAGTAAAATCACCCTTTCACTCTCCCAAATCCCGCCAGTGTGAAGTTGCCTGTGAAATTTGTGCAAACCCAAAGAAGGGTAAGCTCCCAGATGCCTGCTGTGGATATGATCATAGCAGACAGTCTCCAAGAGAGCACAGAGGAAAAGAGGCGCAAGAGTCACTGCAAGGAAGCAGAAGGAGGACATAACTGAGAAACTTCCCCACTGCTGGGCTGAGGGCAGCTGCCCAAACTGCTAGCAATGGGTTGTTGCTGTGTTTCCGGCTCTTCCGTTTTATAAATGGGGGTGAAGGGATTTTATTTTGTTTTTCCTGTAGCTCTTCCACCATTGACGAGGGGGATAGACACATTTTCCTTTAACTTACAGGTCAGCAGAATGTGGAGTGTGACAGAACTGAATAAATGTATGCCAAATTGCAGCCCTCCATCTGTATTACTTTGCTAGGGCTTTTATAACAAAGTAACACTGATCAGGTGGTTTTTTTTTAAAAAAATTATTGTCTCACCATGCTGAAGGCAGGAAGTTCAAGATCAGGTTATCGGCAGGTGCAGTTTTTCCCCAGGCCTCTTGCTGTGGCTTGAAGCCACTCACCTTCTTGCTGTGTTCTCACCTGGCCTCTCCTCCATGGGCATGTTCCCTTGGGTCTTACCTCTTCTAGTCAGATTGAGTCTTAGTCACCTTTTGAATGGCCCAATCTCTAACTGCAGTTGCATTCTGATGTACTCGATGCCAAGGCTTCAACATACAGAATTTGAAGGAAGCGCAATGTGTCTCATAAATCCCCTGTCCAAAAAATAACCAATTATCACTGAGAAGTACCTTTCCCGCAAGGAAATACATCATCTAGCACCTGTCTCATATAGGTATTAACATAAAATTCCATCTTATCAAGAGATACGATGTAGATCGCTTCAAAAGGAAGGATTAGTTTTAGAGAATTGATATTTTTTCTTCACAATCTTCTTCCTCTTCAACTAGCTGAACATAAACAATTTTGATGACCAAAGACAGTTCAGAGACACAGATGGGAAAACAGTGTATCCTGTAAGTCACTTATCACTTGTGCAGGAACGATACCCACAGAGCAGGAATGCCCGTCTTGGGACTGTTAGTGAACATTAAAGATTACTTTTTTTTTTTTTTTTATGAGACAGTCTTGCTCTGTCACCCCAGCTGGAGTGGTGCAATAGTGCAATCTCAGCTCACTGCAACCTCTGTCTCCTGGGTTCAAGCAATTCTCCTGCCTTAGCCTCGCAAGTAACTGGGATTACAGGTGCCAGCTACCACACCTGGCTAATTTTGTGTATTCTTAGTAGAGACGGGGTTTCGCCATGTTGGCCAGGCTGGTCTCGAACTCCTAACCTCATGTGATCCACATGCCTCGGCCTCCCAAAGTTCTGGGATTATAGGCAAGAGCCACCATGCCTGGCCAAATATTACATTTTTATTGGCATATAATTTATAGGCCACAAAACTCACTATTTTAAATCACACAGTTTGATATTTTGTATTATAACAACAAAGTTGTGCAACCACCACTACTATTTCCAGGACATTTTATCAACACAAAAGTAAACTAACTTTCTACCTATTAGCAATCATTCTACCCTTGCCAATGATCCTATTAGCAAGGATTTGCCCTTCATCTCAGCTCCTGGCAAACACTAATCTACTTTCTTCCTCTATAGATTTAGCTATACTGGAAATTTAATATACATGAAATCATATGACATAAGACCTTCTGTGTCGGGCTTCTTTCACTAAGCATCCTGTTTCCATCTGCATTGTAGTATTTATGAGAACATTGCTCCTTTTATGGCTAATTAGTATTCTATTGTACTGTTTCACCATCTATGTTATTTCATTCATCAGCTGATGGGAGTGTGCATTATTTCCATCTTTTGTCTATCATAGATAATGCTGTGAATATTTATGGCTAAGGCTTGGGAAGGACATATATTTTCACATCTCTTGAGTTCATACCAAGGAAGGGGGCTGCTCAGTAAAATAATTACATTTAATTTTTTGAAGTGCTACCAAACTTTTCCAAAGTGGCTATAGTATTTCCTCTCCCAACAGGAATGGACATGGGTGCTAATTTCTTCATGTTATTGCCAGCACTTGTTATTGTTCCCCTTTTCAATTACAGTCACCTTTGTGTGTAGGTGGAATTTAATTGTGGCTTTGATTTGCATGTCCTTAATGATGGATGGTGTTGAGCATAGTTTTACACAGTTGTTGGCCATTGGTGTATCTTCTTTTGAGACACTATTATTCTAATCCTTTGAATCCTTTACCCATTTCTAACTGTGTATTTGTCTTTTTATTGCTTGGTTGTAAGAGTTCCTTATGATTCTGGATACTAGATGCTTATTAGATATATAATTTGCAGATATTTTCTCCCATTCTGTGAGTTGTGCATTTCTTTTTTTTTCAACATTCTTGATGGTGTCCTTTGAAGCACGTAAGCTTTATACTTTGATGAAGTCCAATGTATCTATTTTTGTTGTTTTCCATGCCTTTGGTGTCCTATCCCAAAAGTCTTTGCCAAATCCTAGGTCAGGAAGATTACCCACTGTTTTCTCCTAAGGTTTTGCTCTCATATGTAGGTTTTCGATTTACTTTGTGTAAATTTTTGTATTTGTATGAGGAAGGTGTCCAACTTTACTCTTTGTATGTGGCTATATAATTGCTCCAGTATCATTTTACAAAGGGCATTCTGTCCCCATTGAATGTCCTTGGTGCCCACACCAGCAAGCGGTTGACCATTGATCTGTGGTTTCATCTCAGCACCTTCAATTCTAATACACTGAACTATGAGTATCTATCTGTCAGTACCACATAGACTTTGTTACTGTAACTTTGTAGTAAGTTTTGAAATTGGGTAGTGTGAGTTCTCTAAGTTTGTTCTTTTTCAAGATTATTTTGGCTATTCAGGACCTCTTACAATTTCATGTGAATTTGAGGATTGGCTTCTCCGTTTTTTGACTCACATCATCATTTCTAGTCAACATTGCACTAAAAATAGTAACAGTACAATAACAAAAGAACAAATGAAACATATAAGAATTTGAAAGTATAAAACCAAAACGTCTTTATTTGCAGAGTATATTATATACTTACACTATATGTACAGATAAATTGTTAGATATACTATTTATTTTTCTGAGAATTAATAACTTTTATCATCTGCTTTGTATGTAGAAAGATCCCATCCATAAAAAAACAACAAATGAATAACTTACAGATGCACAAAACCACAAACATAAGCCTCACAACACTGGGAAAAACAAGGCAGCAAACACACACACACACACACACACACACACAGACTGGATTATTCAATAACAGGCAAAATATTTTTATAGGCTTATTGATCATTTTTTAGAAATGGGTAATAATGAGAGAGAAGGAGAGATAGCAATAATGTTTCTTGACCTGTGATGGTTTCACAAGTATATTAACTTTGTAATAATTCTATCCACATTTTTATATGAGTTATACTTCAATAAAATAAAATCTGGAGTACTAGATTAAGCCTCATTATAATTCCGGAGGATAAAAAATAAGAAATCAACTTACAAGATCAAAAAGTCTCATTCTGGGTTTTAGCTGTTAAATTATATTGTGAACTAGGTATTCTAATTTCAACTGCCCGGCATTTTGTTGGCTTTGAAACCTAGACCTGACTAATTATTAAGACTTAAGGTTTATTTTGATGGCTATACTAAGAACTAAAAATTTATTTTACCAAATACCTTCAGATTTGAGCCTGGCATTGGAATAGTGAAGATGGTCAGAAATTGGGATCCAATCAGGAGCAGTCAGTAATATTACACTCTCTTTTTTTCTCTCAAGACGGTAGCTGTGCTCCTCTTCAAGGCTGGGAAGGGGAGTGGAGGGGAGGGGAGGTGGGATGGGAGATGGAAGGGGAGGAGAGGGGAGTAGAGGCAGCAGGGGAGGGGAGGGGAAGGGAGGGGAGGGGAAGGAGGAAGGAAGGAAGGAAGAATAAGAGAAAAAAACTTCCTGGAAAGTAAAAAAATATGTATTTTATATGATCATTCATCTAATTAAATAAATGAATCATTAGATAAACTATATGTTCAGAACTTTACAAGCTTTGCTTTTAATAGTCAATACTAAGTTTCTGGAATTGAAGAAAAATAAATTTCTCTTTTAAGATCCTTTTTTTACCAAAGTTCATAGTTCTTAGATGATTTTGTCCAAAGTCAGATTTATTGCTAGGTAATTTTGTGACCTTTATCTCTTCTCTTGGCACGCAAAGAATAATAAACTTCAATTAAAATTTAATAAGGACGTTAACAAAATTTAAAAAATCAAAGAATAAAAATGAGTTAAAGAATAAAAACAGAAAAGGTCAGAGAAAAGGTAGTTCAAAGGAAGGTAATTAAAAAAAGATCAAGCACATGCAAAATTGCAATACTTGAACAAGAAGAACAATAGAGTGGAATTGAACTACTGTTTCCTCCATAAGCTAAGAAAATATTCCAAAAATAAACAAAGACCTGAATACACACACATGTGTTCCTATGTTGTATGTATATGTACATATACAAGACTTATATATATATATATACACATATATATAAACATTGTTATACAATATATCTATATATATATAAGAATGAAGCAGAAATTTAAAGAAACTTAGAGAAATAAAATGTCAACCACACACTGCTTAAAGTATCAGGGTTACAGATAAAGAGGTTCTGAACATGCAAAAATTCAGGAACTACTCTAGACACACGATCTGTCTTCAGAATCTACTAAACGACTCATTACGAACAGCCCATGAACAAGGGTAGGATCATGGCTAGCAGAAAAGCACGCAAACATTGTATATTTCAGAAAATAAAACATGCAACTAATAAAGAGATGAAGTTTGGGGTGAGGTGGGTGGAGGAGGAGAAAGACAAAAGTGGAATGATACCGTTGACCGTGTTTAGTAGTTAAGATTCAAAGAATAATATTCATTAGGAACTAGGTGAGAAAATGACTAGGTAGGAAAAACTCAAGGAATATAACATTGTAAACACAGTATTTATAACATAAAATTATGGGACAAAGTGGAGAGCAAATATCTCAGTGATATTAACAAAAGTAAATGGGCTTAACTTATTATGAGAAAAAAATGTAATATTAAATTACAAAGCAACACTCAACTGCATACTGCATATATGCAAGACACAGTGGGAACATAGTTTCTCTATACATGTTATAATACTTGGATGAGTAGCCAGGTGCAGTGCCTCATGCCTGTAATCCCAGCACTTTGGGAGACTGAGGCAGGTGGATCACCTGAGGTAGAGAGTTCGAGACCAGCCTGACTAACATGGAGAAACCCCGTCTCTACTAAAAATACAGAAATTAGCCAGGCATGGTGGTGTATGCCTGTAATCCCAGCTACTCGGGAGGCTGAGGCAGGAGAATTGCTTGAACCTGGGAGGTAGAGGTTGCGGTGACCCGAGATCGCACCATTGCACTCTAGCCTGGACAAGAGCGAAACTTAGTCTCAAAACAAACAAACAAACAAAAATTACATGGATGGGCAAATATATACCAAACTGTGGCAACAAGAAAGTGGGAATGGCAATACTGACAGCAGACAAATTGGAATTCAGAATCAAGGAGCGTGATGTATATAATTTATTCTCCAATGGTTTGAGAGAAAGAGAAGGGAGTGATGCAAAACCATAAATCTGAAAATGAAAAATTAGTGAATCTGAATTTTCTTGCCAGTTTTCTTTAAGGTAAATATTATTTTATTATCAAATCTAAAGCTAATATGACATTTTGAAATTTTGACAAGGAATGATTTTGGAGTTCAGGCAGCATGATGAAAATTTGGAAATCGGCAAATCTAATAATGATATCTTAGATTGTTTATTAACGTTATTAAACATTTAAAAATTGTGCTAAGTGCTTATATTCTCTGCCTGTAGCATTACTTAACAATCCCCATACTTTCCTGGCCCTTTCGCTCTGCCTTGTGTTGGCACCTGCTGTTTCTGAGCTCACTGGATCTTGCTTCCCTCGCGGTATTGTAGTTATTTCTTTCTATGTATCTCCCTCTATTAAATGCAAAAAAAATTAAAGGCAAGTACACTTTGCATTTTTGCATCCTCATAGAGTAAAGCAGTGCTTTTTACATTATGCATATATGAGAAATATTTGTAGAAGGAGCAGAGAAA